>NC_090247.1:2015146-2057646 GCF_037325665.1 Littorina saxatilis | reverse complement strand
TCCTCTGTCTCTGTCTCTGCCTGTCCGTGCCTCTCTCTCTCTGTCTCAGCCTGTCCATGCCTCTCTCTCTGTCTCTCTCTGTGTCTCTGTCTGCCTCTCTCTCTCTCTGTCTCTGTCTCTCTCTGTCTCTCTCTCTCTCTGTCTCTCTCTCTCTGTCTATCTCTCTCTCTGTCTCTGTCTGCCTCTCTCTCTCTCTCTGTCTCTCTCTCTCTCTCTCTCTCTCTCTCTCTCTCTCTCTCTTATTATCTAATTTTAACTACCACTCGTGCAATAATTGGTCTTTACAATGTTCTCGAGGTGTGTGCATTCCACTTGTCTCAGCTTTGCCAAAACCAGCACGGTACAATGATTACAACATCTCCTTCTCCGTTCCTAATGCCCCCCCCCCCCCCCCCCCCCAACAAAAAGTTGAATAACGTGCAATAACTTGGGGAAGGGGAGTCGATTGGTCATTTACGTGGTTTTACTTCGTATTTGCATTAATAACCTGTTTTCTGTTGATATGAACCTTCATTAATTTTTGAATCACAGGAAGCCCATTAAACTGAAGGACTTCACAGCACATCTCAATCGCCTCAACAAAGACTCCAACCTTCTGTTCCAGGAGGAATTTGAGGTACACATTTCACTTTTTTGAAACCTTTTTTCTTTTGGTTTCTTCATTTTGTGTGTGTGTTCTTTCTCTTAGTGCGATTCTGTACCTATGGTGGTTCTTTCTTTCTTTATTTGGTGTTTAACGTCGTTTTCAACCACGAAGGTTATATCGCGACGGCCATGGTGGTTGTCCTTCGGGGCCGAAGAAGACCTTTTCGTTGTGCAGCTTATCTGTGTACTCGGAGGTGACTCTGCAAGCCTAGTCTGGAGGCGCAGAGTCTTACAATACAATACAATACAATACAATAACTTTATTAATCTCTAAAAGAGAAATTACATTGCTGAGCGTTTGTGTCCGTAATAATAACATACATAAAACATTCAAAATAAACATTTGTTCTTTGTCCTGAGAAAATATAGCACATTGGTTATCACATAAGAAAGTATATTAAAAATAAATTAACATGCATTCACCATCAACAATGCACAAAAGAAAGTCAGCACCTTGCCGGTTATCACATATTGTCTAAGATTGAACAGTGCCATTCTGTATAGCATTCTTTTTCCTGAAACAAGGAGAAAAACACTCTTTTTTTTGTGTGTGATAGTAACATCTGTCTGCCTGTCCTGTTTCAATACAGAAAAACCAGAGTACTGTCAGCCCAGTTTAGGCAATGTAATCGATGTGTAACTGGTGTACTGGAGTTGTGTGAATATGGGAAACGAGATATATGTGCTTGAAAAGACAGATGTCAGGCCTGGTTTAGGACAATCTAAGCAAAAGGCAACCGTTGTGCTAAAAACGGACCATCCTGCCTTCTCAACTACGCTTTTCATTATTTGACATTATGCTGTGGTTATACGCACAGTACATGACTCTCCGTATTTCGTGCTGTGGTTATACGCACCGTACCTGAGTCTCCGTGTTGTGTGCTGTGGTTATACGCACCGTACATGACTCTCCGTGTTGTGTGCTGTGGTTATACGCACCGTACATGACTCTCCGTGTTGTGTGCTGTGGTTATACGCACCGTACATGACTCTCCGTGTTGTGTGCTGTGGTTATACGCACCGTACATGACTCTCCGTGTTGTGTGCTGTGGTTATACGCACCGTACATGACTCTCCGTGTTGTGTGCTGTGGTTATACGCACCGTACATGACTGTCCATGTTGTGTGCTGTGGTTATACGCACCGTACATGACTCTCCGTGTTGTGTGCTGTGGTTATACGCACCGTACATGACGCTCCGTGTTGTGTACTGTGGTTATACGCACCGTACATGACTCTCCATGTTGTGTGCTGTGGTTATACGCACCGTACATGACTCTCCGTGTTGTGTGCTGTGGTTATACGCACCGTACATGACTCTCCGTGTTGTGTGCTGTGGTTATACGCACCGTACATGACTGTCCGTGTTTCGTGCTGTGGTTATACGCACCGTACATGACTGTCCGTGTTTCGTGCTGTGGTTATACGCACCGTACATGACTCTCCGTGTTGTGTGCTGTGGTTATACGCACCGTACATGACTCTCCGTGTTGTGTGCTGTGGTTATACGCACCGTACATGACTCTCCGTGTTTCGTGCTGTGGTTATACGCACCGTACATGACTCTCCGTGGTGTGTGCTGTGGTTATACGCACCGTACATGACTCTCCGTGGTGTGTGCTGTGGTTATACGCACCGTACATGACTCTCCATGGTGTGTGCTGTGGTTATACGCACCGTACATGACTCTCCATGGTGTGTGCTGTGGTTATACGCACCGTACATGACTCTCCATGGTGTGTGCTGTGGTTATACGCACCGTACATGACTCTCCATGGTGTGTGCTGTGGTTATACGCACCGTACATGACTCTCCATGGTGTGTGCTGTGGTTATACGCACCGTACATGACTCTCCGTGTTGTGTGCTGTGGTTATACGCACCGTACATGACTCTCCGTGTTGTGTGCTGTGGTTATACGCACCGTACATGACTGTCCATGTTGTGTGCTGTGGTTATACGCACCGTACATGACTCTCCGTGGTGTGTGCTGTGGTTATACGCACCGTACATGACTCTCCGTGTTGTGTGCTGTGGTTATACGCACCGTACATGACTCTCCGTGTTGTGTGCTGTGGTTATACGCACCGTACATGACTCTCCATGTTGTGTGCTGTGGTTATACGCACCGTACATGACTCTCCGTGTTTCGTGCTGTGGTTATACGCACCGTACATGACGCTCCGTGTTTCGTGCTGTGGTTATACGCACCGTACATGACTCTCCGTGTTTCGTGCTGTGGTTATACGCACCGTACATGACTGTCCGTGTTTCGTGCTGTGGTTATACGCACCGTACATGACTCTCCGTGGTGTGTGCTGTGGTTATACGCACCGTACATGACTCTCCGTGTTGTGTGCACAGGACGTACAGGAGAACAGCCCCAAGCAGTACTCACACGAAGCGGCCACGCTGGATGTCAACAAGATCAAGAACAGATACGTCAACATATTGCCCTGTGAGTCAACCACAATCGTACTTTCTTTTGTCAGCATTTGATAAGGCGCGGGTATGTTTTGTATACATATGTTTTTAAAACGAGTATTGATTGATTGATTGATTGATTGATTGATTGATTGATTGAGTGATTGATTGATTGATTGATTTATTGATTGTTTGATTGATTGATTGAATGATTGATTGATTTAGTGCACTGTTTTGACATTGATTGATTGTTTGATTGAATGATTGATTGATTTAGGGCACTGTTTTGACATCAACAACGCCCATATGGGATAGATATTTAAGAAGAAGCTATATAGATCAAGAGAGAAGCTATGTTTCTGTGTCTGCATATTCTGTGATTCTGTGAGTCCAAAATAAGAAACGTCACTAAGAATTGAATATCCCTCGATCAAACCTTGTTTTCTGACTATTGCTATTCTGAGTATTCAGAAGAAGAACAAAATCGGTCTTGGATGTTTCAAATAAACAAGAGACTGTCTGAACAGGTGTTTCCGGTTTTTTCAACTTTAAAGCTAAAGTTACTTTGGTTTGTATCCCAGAAACGTAGTGCAGCCAAACACACGCTGAGCCACATCACTGAACATGTGTTCTTGTCTGTTGCAGATGACCACACCCGCGTCAAGCTGATCACCGATGATGACGATGACTCCTCAGATTTCATCAACGCCAACTACATTCCGGTATGATATTTAATTTCGGACATTTTGTTCGAGAAAAGATGTTTCAACGCTGCCCCAAAAGTTTGTGGTACCGATGTCACCTACGCTTGTTTCCAATTATATTATCTTTGGGACAAATTCACGATGGTGGCTCAAATATGTCGTGACTGTCCCTGCATTACTCGAGAGGATTCGTTGCCCTTTCAATATGTTCTTTTCGTTCTAATGAAAGTTTGTACATGTCATGTCACTAGGACTACACGACTCCCAGGGAGTACATCGCCACCCAGGGCCCCATGACGGGCACCATTGTTGTATTATAAAGTGTGTACATGTCATGTCACTAGGACTACACGACTCCCAGGGAGGACATCGCCACCCAGGGCCCCATGACGGGCACCATTGTTGTATTATAAAGTGTGTACATGTCGTGTCTCCAGGGTTACACCTCTCCAAGGGAGTACATCGCCTCCCAGGGCCCCATGCCGGGCACCATTGTTGTATTATAAAGTGTGTACATGTCATGTCTCCAGGGCTACACCTCCCCCAGGGAGTACATCGCCACCCAGGGCCCCATGATGGGCACCATTGTTGTATTATAAAGTGTGTACATGTCATGTCTCCAGGGCTACACCTCCCCCAGGGAGTACATCGCCACCCAGGGCCCCATGACGGGCACCATTGTTGTATTATAAAGTGTCTACATGTCATGTCTCCAGGGCTACACCTCCCCCAGGGAGTACATCGCCACCCAGGGCCCCATGACGGGCACCATTGTTGTATTATAAAGTGTGTACATGTCATGTCTCCAGGGCTACACCTCCCCAAGGGAGTACATCGCCACCCAGGGCCCCATGACGGGCACCATTGTTGTATTATAAAGTGTGTACATGTCATGTCTCCAGGGCTACACCTCTCCAAGGGAGTACATCGCCACCCAGGGCCCCATGACGGGCACCATTGTTGTATCATAAAGTGTGTACATGTCATGTCTCCAGGGCTACACCTCTCCAAGGGAGTACATCGCCACCCAGGGCCCCATGACGGGCACCATTGTTGTATTATAAAGTGTGTACATGTCATGTCTCCAGGGCTACACCTCCCCAAGGGAGTACATCGCCACCCAGGGCCCGATGACGGGCACCATTGTTGTATTATAAAGTGTGTACATGTCATGTCTCCAGGGCTACACCTCCCCAAGGGAGTACATCGCCACCCAGGGCCCCATGATGGGCACCATTGTTGTATCATAAAGTGTGTACATGTCATGTCTCCAGGGCTACACCTCTCCAAGGGAGTACATCGCCACCCAGGGCCCCATGATGGGCACCATTGTTGTATCATAAAGTGTGTACATGTCATGTCTCCAGGGCTACACCTCCCCAAGGGAGTACATCGCCACCCAGGGCCCCATGACGGGCACCATTGCTGACTTCTGGCGCATGATGTGGGAACAGAAGTCCAGCCTGGTGGTCATGCTGTCTGACCTGCAGGAGAAGGGTCGGGTGAGTTGTCGCTCTATGTCTGCCTGCCTGTCTGTCTGTCTGTCTCTCTATCAGTCTGTCAATGTGACTTTCTATGTTTGTTCGTCTCTCTCTCTCTCTCTCTCTCTCTCTGTCTGTCTGTCTGTCTGCCACTCGCTATCAGTCTGTCAGTATGACTTTCTCTGTCTCTCTCTCTCTCTCTCTCTCTCTCTCTCTCTCTCTCTCTCACTGTCTGTCTGTGTGGATTGATCTGATTGCGTGCGCTTGCGCGCGTGCGCGTGTGTGTGTGTGGTGTGGTGTGGTGTGTGTATGTGTGTGTGTGGTGTGGTGTGTGTATGTGTGTGTGTGGTGTGGATGTGTGTGTGTGTGTATGTTTGTGTGTGTGTGTGTGTGTGTGTGTGTGTGTGTACACGCGCGCGTGGGTGCGTACATGCGTTTGTGTTTGTGTCTGTGTCTGCACGCGCGACCGTAAACATTTTCAGGTAGTTCTCTGGCATTTGTCTGACTGCGAGTGTGGAAGAAAGTGAAAATGAAAAAGGGAGACTATCTTGTTAGGTGTCAGCGCAGCGACATTCATCGTTTGTGGTAGATTCTTTCCCTTAACTCAAATATCCCTAACTTGTGAATGAAGTGGAAATGCTGGTTCTTCAATAAAGATTGTTTATTTTCCAAAGTTTGACGATTGAACAAAAGGACGATTAAACTAAGTGACCAAGTGAACATAATATGTTGTGTGGTTCAGTCACTGGTGGACCATTAAACATTGTATGATGTGTGATTGAGCCCAAACTGGATCGCAGAAAATATTATTGTGTGGGTTTAAGCGCCGAGCGGAACACTCGAGGAAGCATTGTTTGTGTCAGCCCAAAATGTTCCAATGAAGGTAGCACCGTTTGTTTGTGTCAGCCCAAAATGTCCCAATGAAGGTAGCACCGTTTGTTTGTGTCAGCCCAAAATGTCCCAATGAAGGTAGCACCGTTTGTTTGTGTCAGCCCAAAATGTTCCAATGAAGGTAGCACCGTTTGTTTGTGTCAGCCCAAAATGTTCCAATGAAGGTAGCACCGTTTGTTTGTGTCAGCCCAAAATGTTCCAATGAAGGTAGCACCGTTTGTTTGTGTCAGCCCAAAATGTTCCAATGAAGGTAGCACCGTTTGTTTGTGTCAGCCCAAAATGTCCCAATGAAGGTAGCACCGTTTGTTTGTGTCAGCCCAAAATGTCCCAATGAAGGTATGACCGTTTGTTTGTGTCAGCGCAGAATGGAGCAGTTGCATTGTATGTATGTTTAGTGCAACATAAACCATGGAAGGTGGCATTGTTTGTTTCAGCCCAAAATTAACCAACGAAGATAACATTGTTTCTATGTTTCAGCTCAATTTTAATCAGTGAAGGTAACATTGTTTGTTTTAGCCTCCCCATCCACCTCCCACATGAATACATTTGAAGGTAGCGTTGTTTGTATGTTTCAGCCCAAAGTGGACATGTACTGGCCAGGGGAGATGAACTCGCCAGTCCAGTACGGCAACATCGTGGTCGAACTGACCTCCGACTCCACGCTCAACAAGTACACCATCAGAACCTTCAAACTATACGTGGTCAGTGATTTGTACTTGCTTGGTCGGTTTGAAGGTTGTTTGGCTATTTGGTTACTTGCTGGATTTACTCTGCTCTGTTTCTGTGGACAGAACAAAGCAATGATGAATGTTCGTTATCGGGGATTCTTTCCTCCTTTAATTCTTTCATGTTTATTCCCTTGTTTCGGCATCTTTATTGAGAACTAGTATATGTGCATCACAGCTGTCCTGTTTTCATCGCAAATAGCCAGACATTCCAACATATTCGTTTTAGAGTCTGTACACAAGTGGATGATATACTACAAGTTCACATCACTGTTCATTGGCTCTATCGACTCCCGTTTTTAACCGCTTGCTTCCCTTTATGTGATAAACCGTCCATAGATCGTCGTTCTCCCAAACTAACTCCTTAGTATGTCATCGAGAATAGAGGATTTTGGGTAGGGAATTCCTTTTATGCAATGACGTCAGCGCCTTTCGGCGATTGGTCAATGCATTTCGTATCAATAATGTCGGTCACGCTTGAAATTATCGCTACTTGATATTGCTTTCCAAACTTATTTATTTATCCATAGGAAGAAAAGTGTTTTGAAAAGGAATATGGCAAATTGTGCCGAAGATCGATCGTTTCATTTGGCAAATTGAAACATGTGTCTACTGTAAAATGTATTCACACACACACACACACACACACACACACACACACACACACACAGAGACACACACACAGACAGACACACACACACACACACACACACACTCACACACATACACACACACGCACACGCGCGCGCGCACGCACGCACACACACACACACACACACACACACACACACACACACACACACACACACACACACACACACACACACACACACACACACACACACACACACACACACACACACACACACACACACACACACACACACACACACACACACACACACACACACACACACACACACACACACACACACACACACACACACACACACACACACACACACACACACACACACACACACACACACACACACACACACACACACACACACACACACACACACACACACACACACACACACACACACACACACACACACACACACACACACACACACACACACACACACACACACACACACACACACACACACACACACACACACACACACACACACACACACACACACACACACACACACACACACACACACACACACACACACACACACACACACACACACACACACACACACACACACACACACACACACACACACACACACACACACACACACACACACACACACATGTTATCATCATTTACATAAAAACTTATCTGTTAATCCAAACAATGATATAATTACTGTGATGTTCTTAACTACACTTTAACATGGAATGTATGTATGTATGTATGTATGTATGTATGTAGGTATGTAGGTATGTATGTAGGTATGTATGCATGTGTGTTGGTGTGTCGGTGTGTCAAGTGTGCAAGTAAAAAGGGTATTGTAGTTGTACATATATTACTTTAGATATTTTTTTGTTATCATGGGTTTTATAAATTTTCTTCTCTTCTTCTTTTATAATTATTAATTAATGACCTATATGTGCTGATGACCAATTTAATTTCCTTTGTTGGATCAATAAAATGTTATGAGTTATGAGTTATGAGTTACAAACCCACACAGTCACCCACACACACACACACAGTCACATTCACACACACACACACAGTCACACACACACACACACACACACAATTCTCACTCTTCACAGAAAGTAGCCAGGCCGTTGACCTTTGGTATGTGTGCAAGTTGAAGGCTGACCTTGCCTGTTGTAACACGCTCAACAAGTTGAAGGCTGGCCTTGCCTGTTGTAACACGCTCAACAAGTTGAAGGCTGGCCTTGCCTGTTGTAACACGCTCAACAAGTTGAAGGCTGGTCTTGCCTGTTGTAACACGCTCAACAAGTTGAATGCTGGCCTTGCCTGTTGTAACACGCTCAACAAGTTGAATGCTGGCCTTGCCTGTTGTAACACGCTCAACAAGTTGAAGGCTGGCCTTGCCTGTTGTAACACGCTCAACACGTTGAAGGCTGGTCTTGCCTGTTGTAACACGCTCAACACGTTGAAGGCTGGCCTTGCCTGTTGTAACACGCTCAACACGTTGAAGACTGGCCTTGCCTGTTGTAACACGCTCAACAAGTTGAAGGCTGGCCTTGCCTGTTGTAACACGCTCAACAAGTTGGAGGCTGGCCTTGCTTGTTGTAACACGCTCAACACGTTGAAGGCTGGCCTTGCCTGTTGTCACACGCTCAACACGTTGAAGGCTGGCCTTGCCTGTTGTAACACGCTCAACACGTTGAAGGCTGGCCTTGCCTGTTGTAACACGCTCAACACGTTGAAGGCTGGCCTTGCCTGTTGTAACACGCTCAACACGTTGAAGGCTGGCCTTGCCTGTTGTAACACGCTCAACACGTTGAAGGCTGGCCTTGCCTGTTGTAACACGCTCAACACGTTGAAGGCTGGCCTTGCCTGTTGTAACACGCTCAACACGTTGAAGGCTGGCCTTGCCTGTTGTAACACGCTCAACACGTTGAAGGCTGGCCTTGCCTGTTGTAACACGCTCAACAAGTTGAAGGCTGGCCTTGCCTGTTGTAACACGCTCAACACGTTGAAGGCTGGCCTTGCCTGTTGTAACACGCTCAACAAGTTGAAGGCTGGCCTTTCCTGTTGTAACACGCTCAACACGTTGAAGGCTGGCCTTGCCTGTTGTAACACGCTCAACACGTTGAAGGCTGGCCTTGCCGGTTGTAACACGCTCAACACGTTGAACGCTGGCCTTGCCTGTTGTAACACGCTCAACACGTTGAAGGCTGGCCTTGCCTGTTGTAACACGCTCAACACGTTGAAGGCTGGCCTTGCCTGTTGTAACACGCTCAACAAGTTGAAGGCTGGCCTTGCCTGTTGTAACACGCTCAACAAGTTGAAGGCTGGCCTTGCCTGTTGTAACACGCTCAACACGTTGAAGGCTGGCCTTGCCTGTTGTAACACGCTCAACACGTTGAAGGCTGGCCTTGCCTGTTGTAACACGCTCAACAAGTTGAAGGCTGGCCTTGCCTGTTGTAACACGCTCAACACGTTGAAGGCTGGCCTTGCCTGTTGTAACACGCTCAACAAGTTGAAGGCTGGCCTTGCCTGTTGTAACACGCTCAACACGTTGAAGGCTGGCCTTGCCTGTTGTAACACGCTCAACACGTTGAAGGCTGGCCTTGCCTGTTGTAACACGCTCAACAAGTTGGAGGCTGGCCTTGCTTGTTGTAACACGCTCAACACGTTGAAGGCTGGCCTTGCCTGTTGTAACACGCTCAACAAGTTGAAGGCTGGCCTTGCCTGTTGTAACACGCTCAACACGTTGAAGGCTGGCCTTGCCTGTTGTAACACGCTCAACACGTTGAAGGCTGGCCTTGCCTGTTGTAACACGCTCAACACGTTGAAGACTGGCCTTGCCTGTTGTAACACGCTCAACACGTTGAAGGCTGGCCTTGCCTGTTGTAACACGCTCAACACGTTGAAGGCTGGCCTTGCCTGTTGTAACACGCTCAACACGTTGAAGGCTGGCCTTGCCTGTTGTAACACGCTCAACACGTTGAAGGCTGGCCTTGCCTGTTGTAACACGCTCAACACGTTGAAGGCTGGCCTTGCCTGTTGTAACACGCTCAACACGTTGAAGGCTGGCCTTGCCTGTTGTAACACGCTCAACACGTTGAAGGCTGGCCTTGCCTGTTGTAACACGCTCAACAAGTTGAAGGCTGGCCTTGCCTGTTGTAACACGCTCAACAAGTTGAAGGCTGGCCTTGCCTGTTGTAACACGCTCAACAAGTTGAAGGCTGGCCTTGCCTGTTGTAACACGCTCAACACGTTGAAGGCTGGCCTTGCCTGTTGTCACACGCTCAACAAGTTGAAGGCTGGCCTTGCCTGTTGTCACACGCTCAACAAGTTGAAGGCTGGCCTTGCCTGTTGTCACACGCTCAACAAGTTGAAGGCTGGCCTTGCCTGTTGTCACACGCTCAACAAGTTGAAGGCTGGCCTTGCCTGTTGTAACACGCTCAACAAGTTGAAGGCTGGCCTTGCCTGTTGTCACACGCTCAACAAGTTGAAGGCTGGCCTTTCCTGTTGTAACACGCTCAACACGTTGAAGGCTGGCCTTGCCTGTTGTAACACGCTCAACAAGTTGAAGGCTGGCCTTGCCTGTTGTCACACGCTCAACAAGTTGAAGGCTGGCCTTGCCTGTTGTCACACGCTCAACAAGTTGAAGGCTGGCCTTGCCTGTTGTCACACGCTCAACAAGTTGAAGGCTGGCCTTGCCTGTTGTCACACGCTCAACACGTTGAAGGCTGGCCTTGCCTGTTGTAACACGCTCAACACGTTGAAGGCTGGCCTTGCCTGTTGTAACACGCTCAACACGTTGAAGGCTGGCCTTGCCTGTTGTAACACGCTCAACACGTTGAAGGCTGGCCTTGCCTGTTGTCACACGCTCAACACGTTGAAGGCTGGCCTTGCCTGTTGTAACACGCTCAACAAGTTGAAGGCTGGCCTTGCCTGTTGTAACACGCTCAACAAGTTGAAGGCTGACCTTGCCTGGTGTAACAAGCTCAACAAGTTGAAGGCTGGCCTTGCCTGTTGTAACACGCTCAACAAGTTGAATGCTGGCCATGCCTGTTGTAACACGCTCAACAAGTTGAAGGCTGGCCTTGCCTGTTGTAACACGCTCAACAAGTTGAAGGCTGGCCTTGCCTGTTGTAACACGCTCAACAAGTTGAAGGCTGGCCTTGCCTGTTGTAACACGCTCAACAAGTTGAAGGCTGGCCTTGCCTGTTGTAACACGCTCAACAAGTTGAAGGCTGGCCTTGCCTGTTGTAACACGCTCAACAAGTTGAAGGCTGGCCTTGCCTGTTGTAACACGCTCAACAAGTTGAAGGCTGGCCTTGCCTGTTGTAACACGCTCAACAAGTTGAAGGCTGGCCTTGCCTGTTGTAACACGCTCAACACGTCTGTGGATTTGTTGCATGAGAAGGAATTTTATTTCAAGGTACTATATAACCTTAAGCTGGAGGAAGGATGGACACGAAGGGAGGGGGGGGGGTAGTTAGAGGAGACTTAATTAGAACCTCTGTAGACAATCCTCCCCAAGGACACGATACTAAGGGAATTGGTGACACCACTTCTGTTTTGTATCCTGATTTACAATCGGCCGTAAAGCTTCTTTTCTTTTATGTAAATACGAACACGCACCATAACAAAACCTTGTATTTTCTGGCGTGTTTTTTTTCAGCTCGCTTCGCGTTTACCTCTCATTCCCATCCCCCTCCCCCTTGCCTGCACACGCGTATTGATCTGAGCGGGCGTGCTAGTCTGGAGAACTTTGAGTGTTTTTACTTCGTATGTTTTTTTTAATTGTTTTGTATGTTTAGGGTGGTTGTCATAATAATGTTGTTTGGTTGTTTTATGAGTAGATGAACAACACTTTTCAATCCATTGTTTAATTGTATGGACAATACATTGTCTTATGTCGTATGTCTTATCGTATGCCCCCACACCTTGAACCTTCAACCTTGAACCTTGAACCTGCCTCTGCTATTCATTGTACATTTGCGGTCGTGATTACCCCCACCCATCTACCAGTCTTTTATCTTTAGCGACCATCTAACGTTCACTCAGGGATGGCTTTCGGCATTGATTTTTTATGAAGGTTCACTCCTGAAGACTGAACGTTAATTCCGCTCTTTTCTGCTTCATCTTCACTTGTTTCCATCAGCGTTTGCCCGAGGCTAGGTAGCTTTGATTTGATACCATTGAAACGCCACCTTGAGTCAAAATAAATGATCAGTGAAAGTGCTCCTTTGGGAAGCGTGAAACAAAAATGTTGCCTTCAGTAGGAATTAAGCTGTGATGTTACGGGAATGAAAAGGTAACTCTTTTGTTTCAAGTGAAATGCTACGTTTCATCTCACCACACGCCTTTGGCCCTTTTAATTTTTTATCCGTTACGTTGATTCATTGAAAAGGGTTCGATGATCTTTGTCAATCTGCCTCACATTCAGACAATACCGGGAAATGTCCAGGGCTAAATTAAATAGTGTAGGCCCTATATGGTACGTGCGTTACGCATGTTTCACCCATGTTCCAACATTTCACATTAAATTAGCCGTTAAATATATTTTTGTTTTAGTGATATAAAGCCCCAATCCTGCCTGCTCAGAGCAAGTTTTGGTCAGGATTTAAGCGTTTGATCTTGAAGGTTAAAACTGTCCGGAGAAAACCACAAGCTCTATGGTGTCTTTGGAGAGGAACACAGCGAAAGTCTCAGAGCTTGGAAAACGCAAAGTAACGCATGCATGCATCCTCATATATTATCATCGCATCAGCATTGATCATCATCGATGCTTTGAGAAGACATTCCGTTCAAATGCAAGCGAGTCAAAAAAAACAGCCAGATTTGGCTTCTTCGAGTCATCAATATCAGGCCCAATGACCAGTGTATCACCAATACCCGTCCCAAAAAAGGCCAGTTGGTCCAAGCAGGATGTTCTTTTCGAATTGTCAGTCAAATAAAGAGTTTCACTCGATTCAGTCTTTGGAAAAACAAAGCGGACAACTCATGGTTACAGCTAAAATAGCTGTGTAAAAAGGCGTTTTAGACACGGTTTTTTTAGATTACTTTTTCAGGAGAACAAACCAGACACCTCAGTTTTGAAGCCGAACGAACTACTTCAAATATTTTAAAACAGGAACTTGTATGTGTGGTTTTTTTTTTAGTCAGTTTCGATTGTACAATCGAACCAACTCATGGCCTTGGCTGAAAGGAACACCGGAACATGCCTAACAACAAGAGTTTCTTTGTATTCCGGACCCAAGCTCAAGCTGAACGGACTACTTGAAAGGTCTTGAAACAAGTTTCTTTGTATCGCTGTTTCAGGAGAACAATGCGGACCCTGACAGCTAACGGCTCAAGCTTAAAGGAACACTTGAAGGGTCTTCAAACAAGTTTCTTTGTATCGCTATTTCAGGAGAACAACCCTGACGACTCACGGCGTGTGACGCAGTACTTCATCCCTGGCTGGGAGGACTACTCGGCCAACCTGAGTCCAGACGATGTCCTGGACTTCATTGGTTCCGTCCGTCAGGCCGCCCGGTCTGGACAGGGGCAGGGACCCGTCTGTGTCCACTGCAGGTCAGTACGAGAGAAGAGTGAGGGGGGGGGGGCTACTTTGACCGTGATTGTGTTGAGTTAAAGGCAGGGGGTAGGAGAGACGTGGGGGGGGGGGGGGGAATTATTGTTCGTTTTAATAATTGTTTCTTGACTTGGGGGTGGTGGGGGGGGGGGGGGGGTGGGTGGGTGCATACGAGACCGATTAAGCGTCGACACAGCAACGTGTTCAAATTTGATGGATACTTCCATTGAGTATGTGTGTGTGTGTGTGTGTGTGTGTGTGTGTGTGTGTGTGTGTGTGTGTGTGTGTGTGTGTGTGTGTGTGTGTGTTTATGTGTGTGTGTGTATGTGTGTGTGTGTGTATGTGTGTGTGTGTGTTTGTGTGT
The DNA here is from genome assembly GCF_037325665.1 of Littorina saxatilis. Classification (NCBI taxonomy): domain Eukaryota; kingdom Metazoa; phylum Mollusca; class Gastropoda; order Littorinimorpha; family Littorinidae; genus Littorina; species Littorina saxatilis. The sequence continues at coordinate 2,043,217 of NC_090247.1, read as the reverse complement.
GTGTGTGTGTATGTGTATGTGTGTGTGTGTGTGTCCGCCCCCTCCTCCTTCTGTTGGGTTCTCTCTCTCCAGTCCCTCCTCTTCCAATGTCACACCCTTGTTCTGTTCCAACTCTGCTTCCACACACCCAGCCATTTCTCTTCTATATTTGGGTCTTTCTAACTTTCTCCGCATTATTTTTTATTCAATGTCATATTCTGGTTGCATTTAGCATTTTCTATCTTCTATTATTTCTTGCCATCTGTAAGCTTCTTCAGTGAATATTATATGTTTAGTATGTGTTTAAAACTCATTCGCTGCGCGTCTAAATTTCCCCTGTGTTCCCTGCCAACGCGCGATTTAGAGCCATTTTGAAAACATTATTAAAAATCAACAACACAAGATAACCTTACATACCTTATGTTTTTGCAAAGTTTGGAACTTACTCTTTTAGAAAATATATGAAACATTTGAAAGTACATACCTTTTGTTGTCTTCATATCCAGGCAAAATATCCAATTTGAAGCAAAACAAAAAAACTTTCTACGTCATGGGTTCATCATACACAATGTCATGATCGACACTTGCATTGCCCGAATCATCACTTAAATGATCGTCCATTGGCACAAAATCGTCACCAGAATCTAAAATATCATCTCCACTATCATCATCACTGAGGTCAAGATCAGAACCGTACTGAATAACACGTTCTAGCACTCTTTTCAAGTTACTACGTCTCAGCAGAACGATCCGCCATCTTGGAAAAGTCAAAACACGTGGGTCGCACACCGTCAACAAAATTTTTATTAATCCCAACAATTTAAGGGAAGGAACTGTTTACAGTGAATGGTACCACTGTAGACAGATAGAAGTTCATTGCAGGGGTTGTTTCCCTTGGTCAGCAGGACCGTTTACACCGTTAAAAATTCGTGATATCCGTCGGAACTCAAGTACCGGCACGCAGCCAACGCTAAACACAGGTGTCGGAATTCCAGTTCCGACACGCAGCGAATGAGTTAAGGACAGGCTGTTTGACAGGGCAGTGTGCCTTAAACCTCTATCCTTGTAAAATAAGGTTATTTAGTTCGTTCGTTCGTTCGTTCGTTCGTTCGTTCGTTCTCTCTCTCTCTCTCTCTCTCTCTCTCTCTCTCTCTCTCTCTCTCTCTCTCTCTCTCTCTCTCTCTCTCTCTCTCTCTCTCTCTCTCTCTCTCTCTCTCTCTCTCTCTCTTTGGCGACGAAGTAAAATCAATACTTCTGGAAGGCAATGACCAGCTTTATCAAACCAATGTTTTCAAAGAAAACGCGAAGGTGGACGTGCCAAAATGAGGACTGGTTGTTTCTTAAAGTGGTTTTGTCTGCAGACAGTCAACGGCCGGCAAAAACGAAACAGAGTGTTCGACTTTGAAGCGAACAAACGTATTTTCAAATACGTACATTTGAAGTTGTGTAACATGAGTTGGGAAACATGATTGTAAAGGAAAGGTTCAAAGTTAGTGCGTGTCGGGTTTAGGAAGAACTCTTAATACATCTTGTCTTGTCTTTTTTTTCTGTTAGAGGTAAAGTGCCTGTCATTCTTTCTATTAAGAACCCAAATTAACGATATAATCGAATTCTATTCGATGACCGAGGTTTGGCCAAATGGTGATATTCAGGCGGGTGTTGTCCCATCTATGGCAGACCGGGATCACTATTTTCTTCTTTTCAGTTCGAGTTCAAAGAAGGGCCATACCGTTCATTCAAATAGCATTATCCTATAAATGTGTTATCATTAAAGGAGTACTTACTAGCGTTGGAACTTTGACATCTGGTTTTAACTGTTACATTCTTCTTCTTCTTCTTCTTCTTCTTCGTTTATGGGCTTAGACTCCCACGTTCACTCATGTTTTTAGCACGAGTGGATTTTTACGTGTGTGACCTTTTTTACCCCGCCATTCAGGCAGCCATACGCCGATTTTGGGGGAGGCATGCTGGGTATTTTTGTGTTTCTATAACCCACCGAACTCTGACATGGGTTACAGGATCTTTTCCGTGCGCACTGGGTCTTGTGCTTGCGTGTACACACGAAGGGGGTTGAGTCACCAGCAGGTCTGCACATAAGTTGACCTGGGAGATCGGAAAAATCTCCACTCTTAACCCACCAAGCCGGGATTCGAACTCACGACCTCCCGATTTGGAGGCCGACGTCTTACCACTACGCCACTGCGCCCGTCAACTGTTACATTTCAGCAGTAAACAACAAGGAAGCTGAGCTTCCCGAGCCAAGTCAATGACGTCTCTCGGATGCATTATCGTCACAGAAGAAAATAATTGGTGTCGCTATCAAAAGATTTATTCAGGTGTTGATTATCATGTTATGCATGCGACAGGCGTTAGGCATGCGGGTGTTTTTGTGAAATAATGATGATTATCCAATACGTATTATGAACTACTTAAGGGCATTCAAACATGATATTTTTACGTACATTAATTATGTTTAGTGAATTTCAAACGCCCAGCTGAAGGGGCTTGGTGTCTTTGTTCGTCCAAATCAGCTCTGTGAAGTCGGTGTTGTTCGTCTTTTGGTAGATTAAGATGACGAAGATTAGGGATTTGCTTGGAAAATATGATCTAATGGGTCTGGAGGTGTGGCTGATTAGGCATTTCCTGGCCAGAAATTGTAGGATATGGGTACGTTCGGGTCTCGGGGGTCCTCGCAGCTCTAGCTTTGCGGTGTGAACTACTTTAATCTGCAGCAACAATGTTCTTTTCTATTTTTTCTAAAATTGTTGTACTAGGTATAAACCACAGCTGTACTCGATGTTAGTAAGTCCCATGTTTTGGCTTTAAGACTGAAAGACCCGCGGACACAATCCCCTTCCTGTCTGCTTCATGTTGGCGACTTAGTTTTGTAATGTACAGCTTCGCCTTTATCACGCCCATAGTTGTTCCCACGTAAATAGTCGTGCTTTGTGATTTGTGTAATGTTTTATAGAGATTCTGAAGGACATTCAGAGAAATATATATGTATACTTTGCTTATACGCACACAAAGTTAAGGACATTCTCATCAGAGTTACCGTGACAATGCTGCTATTTTTATTGGAGATTCTGAAGGACGTTCAGAGTAATATATGTATACTTTGCTTCTGAGCACAAAGACTTAAGGACAATCTAATCAGAGTTACCGTGACAACGCTGCTATTTTATAAGAGATTCTGAAGGACGTTCAGAATAATATATGTATACTTTGCTTCTGAGCACAAAGACTTAAGGACATTATAATCGGAGTTACCGTGACATTATTGTTTTCTGCGCCCGACATGGTCAGTTATCATTGGGGAAGGTCGGCTTCAAGCGTCTCCTTACAACACATTGGACAAAGGCTGATTAGTTTGCTCTGTTGTCACGAATGTTGTGAAAGAGATTGATTCACTGTCGTCTTGTGCACTTTAAGGGTTTCTCTCATTGTGTACTGAAGCTTAAGACGTAGAAAGGCGTACACTACATTGACATCAGTCGGGCAAAAAACGTTATGTATGAGATAAGATTGTATGGTGTGTGTGTGTGTGTGTGTGTGTGTGTGTGTGTGTGTGTGTGTGTATGTGTGTGTGTGTGTGTGTGTGTGTGTGTGTGTGTGTGTGTGTGTGTGTGTGTGTGTGTGTGTGTGTGCATGCTTAGTGTCACGCACACATGCACAAAACACGCACGCAGTCTGTCATCCACGACTCAAAACAATCTTACTCTTTCGACTACAAAACACAAGTTGACACGAACAGTAGATTAAGGACGTTTCTTACAAAAAATCAATTATACATAACATAAATACACATACCACTCATTAACAAACCATACAACTCTTTCTTACGATAACTTTAACAACGATAACAACAAGATCAAACAGTAATAAAGTCAATAACAACAAAGAATAATTATTTTCCTTTTAACGCATCTTTCACACCTCTCACTTTCGCTCAGTTCACAATGACGTTATAGTTCCTGCACTTTTAGCTGTTAGGACGGGCTAATGTTACCGGCAGGTGTATCCGTAATCGTCCATGAACTTGGGTTAACGAGGCCGTAGTGCGAAGCAACAGGAGCCATCGGTGACGTCAAGTCCTTGCCAGGCGAGCAGTGCCGTCGTCAAAAGTGGAGCAGGCAGACATCTCTTCAGTAGTAGGCCATTTCAAAGCCTCCGCATGGTGAAAAACAACCACATCCTGGTTGCATTGAAATAGCCATAACAATATCCCCTGCCATTGATAGCAGTTTTCCGGCGTCTGCTCTACGTAAACAGACCCTACGTTCAACGAAGAACGGATTCGCTTGGAACGCAAGCTTTCTTTCCTCGGCTAAAGGCAAAGAACGAATGAATAAAAAGGAGTATCTACGAGCTCAAATTTAACTCTGAGTTCACCTTACAAAATACAAGTAAAATACACGTGAAATACCTGAGCACGAGCTCCACGAGACACTTGAAGTTAACCAGCGTCTACCTGTGACAGGTGAAATAGAGGAACACAGGCGCTCCATAACAATACCTTTAACACCACAGCATAAAAGTATACTAATATTAAAGCCGCTTGTGACACTTAGTCATTGCCCAATCAATCAATTCAAATGACCCCATGCATTTGTCTCGACAGCGCGGGAGTGGGGCGAACAGGAACGTTCATCGCCCTGGACTTCCTGATGCAGTTCGTCACTGAGCACTCTCTGGACGATGAGGTTGACATCTACAACCTGGTGCTCAACATGCGACACAACAGACCCTACATGGTCCAGTCAGAGGTACACAACATATTCTCTGTCCCTGTTTGGGGATGTTGTTTTTGTATGATACGTATATGTCTGACCTTTTGCATTGTATTACAACAGAAACAGTATGTGTTTGAATCAGCAATGTTGACAAAGGGATAGAAAAGAAACTGAAACTAACTAACACAATTTGCATTGTATCATAACAGAAACAGTATGTGATTGAATCAGCAGTGTTGACAAAGCGATAGAAAAACAACTGAAACTAACTAATACAATTTGCATTGTATCGTAACAGAAACAGTATGTGTTCATCCACGACACCCTCAAGCTGATCATCGACCGCAAGATCAAGGAGATGCAGGCCCAAGACGAGCACGTCTACGGCAACACCCAGCCTGAGGACAACATCTACGCCAACCAGGCTTTCGGTCGGTACCGCGGTAATAGTGTCAGTCTCTCAGCATGTAGCCGAGCATCCACTGATACTTCTCATTCCTTGTTCACGCTATCCCGCATTTGCATAAGATTGTCCTGCGAAACGGGTTTCAAAGTTTCAGATATCGTTCTGGAGATTCCCAGATTGCACGATTTTGTTTGTTTAGAATAATGTTTATTTTCCCGGGGGAGGGGGGGGGGGGGCATGTTTTCAGCGCATTTTTGTTTTTATAGAATTTCATAATCTTGTGCTTGCTACATCCTACAATGATTCCTATTGGTTCACACTACTCGGAGCTCGCAAAAGGCATGGTGAGGCTTATCAGTTTTGCGGGGTTTGCAGTGAACAACATCATTTATATGTTAAAACGAATGTATTTTTTATTTTACAATCATGAGGATACCTCAGCATCGTTTTCAGTAATTTTGAACAGGTAAACAGTAATCCAATCGGTCGCCAACTCTCTCTGTCTGCCCCGTTCTCTCTATGTTTCTTTGTAAATTCATGTGGGTTTTTATTATTGTTTTTGTTGTTGTTATTGTTTGGTTTTTTTTTAGGTTTTTTTTTTTTTGGGGGGGGGGGGATACAGTTGATACTTTTCAGGGCATGGCTGGAACTGAAAAGCATGCATGCTAACTATCTAATACTCTTGTTAATGACGATCATGTCTTGTCTTGTCATGACATCTCTCTCTTTCTCCTTCTCTCTCTGTCTCTGTCTCTGTCTCTCTCTCTCTCTGTCTCTGTCTCTGTCTCTCTCTCTCTCTCTCCATTTTAAGCGGTGAATGCTCTGGAGCATTGCCTTGCACTGCACAATAATAATAACATAGCCAATCAAGAAGCTACTTACATGACACATCTCCACATGCAACCAGTCCCTTTTCACACATTGCATCTCACCATACTATTCAGCTGTAGTGTTTTTTGACTCACATGCGAAGCAAAAGTGAGTCTATGTACTCACCCGAGTCGTCCGTCCGTCCGTCCGGACGTCCGTCCGGACGTCCGGACGTCCGTCCGGAAAACTTTAACGTTGGATATTTCTTGGACACTATTCAGTCTATCAGTACCAAATTTGGCAAGATGGTGTATGATGACAAGGCCCCAAAAAACATACATAGCATCTTGACCCTGCTTCAAGGTCAAGGTCGCAGGGGCCATAAATGTTGCATAAAAAACAGCTATTTTTCACATTTTTTCCATTTTCTCTGAAGTTTTTGAGATTCAATACCTCACCTATATATGATATATAGGGCAAAGTAAGCCCCATCTTTTGATACCAGTTTGGTTTACCTTGCTTCAAGGTCAAGGTCACAGGAGCTCTTCAAAGTTGGATTGTATACATATTTTGAAGTGACCTTGACCCTGAACTATGGAAGATAACTGTTTCAAACTTAAAAAATTATGTGGGGCACATGTTATGCTTTCATCATGAGACACATTTGGTCACATATGATCAAGGTCAAGGTCACTTTGACCCTTATGAAATGTGACCAAAATGAGGTAGTGAACCACTAAAAGTGACCATATCTCATGGTAGAAAGAGCCAATAAGCACCATTGTACTTCCTATGTCTTGAATTAACAGCTTTGTGTTGCATGACCTTGGATGACCTTGACCTTGGGTCAAGGTCACATGTATTTTGGTAGGAAAAATGTGTAAAGCAGTTCTTAGTGTATGATGTCATTGCTAGGTTTAGTTATTTGACCATGTCAAGGTCAAGCATGTGAGTCGTATGGGCTTTGCCCTTCTTGTTTTTTAATGATTTGATTATTTGAATGCTTGCAGAGCCAGAAATAGACAATGGACTAATCATAGCTGGGTTGGTTTTTTGTTTGTTTTATCTGAAGAAGGTAAAATTTAAAAGTCGTTGATCTTGCTGTCTTGAGATCAAGAGAACAACAAGTGACTGAGCCAAGTCCATTTTCTGTTTGTCATCTTTTTATTGGTTTATTCGTCCACAACTAAGACCGCTTAGACCGCTTCGTTGTCTTTTCTTTACAATAGAAATGTTAAGTTGTGTTTTGTTTAACCTTCAAGAAAATTGAAAGAGTTACGAGAATGAAATGGGTGTGTACAATTGTGTGATTGGACTCGGGTTTAGGCAATGAAAGAATAAAAACATATTTAAGACAAATTTTAAAATGACAATAGCTATGCTCAGTCTATTCTCTATTTCTTGCTCTGTAAACATTCAAATTTCTATTTCTTCCACTGACTTACATTTCTTGTTTTGTTTGGTGTTTATTTTCTTTATACAGACCCAGATGAAAATCTCTACGAGAACACCACCTCGATGAGTGACAAACTGACAACCTCACTTTGAGCCGTTATCTTGGCTGACACAATGAACACCATTCTTCTGGGAAAACCACTTGCTGAAAATCATGTACATCACCCCATACTTGCGCACACAGGTCACAGGAATTTTGTTTTGCGAGTCAACACATTCTGTAGATCCTTGACGCTGACAAATTGTGCTTGATTGTATCATTATCATTGTCTTATCACGTTCGATGTAATGCTTTGATTGAACGGTTACTTTGGTAAAGCTACAGGGATGGCTTTTTTCTTGTGTCGTCAGTTGGTATTTGTTTTCTGTCGAGGTTGTGTATTAGGTTGAAATGGTTGTGTAAAGTTTGAAGGTTCAGCGTTTAACATTGTTAATACGTCTTGAAAGTTTTGCGAAGCAGATAGTTTTGACCTGTGGAGATTAGAAATGATTGTAAAGACGATTTTCCATTTTATGTTTTAATCTCTCCTTACTTACAGTTGACATTGTTGTTGTTATCTGTCTCACCATCCATTGCTGTGTGCGATACAGGCATACGTTTGACAACAAATGTGTAAATGCGTGATTGTGCAAAGGCCCAATACCTTACATAAATGACACAAGAGAATGAAATGGGTGTGGAAAATTGTGTGATTGGACGCAGTTTTCCTTTGTATTGAACAGTCTTCTTCTTCTCTTGCCCTTTGTAACTCTCCAATATTCTCCCCACGACTTACTGTCCCTTCCCTTACTCTCCAACATTCTCCCCACGACTTACTGTCCCTTCCCTTACAACTCTCCAATATTCTCCCCACGACTTACTGTCCCTTCACTTACAACTCTCCAATATTCTCCCCACGACTTACTGTCCCTTCACTTACAACTCTCCAATATTCTCCCCACGACTTACTGTCCCTTCACTTACAACTCTCCAATATTCTCCCCACGACTTACTGTCCCTTCACTTACAACTCCCCAATATTCTCCCCACGACTTACTGTCCCTTCCCTTACTCTCCAATATTCTCCCCACGACTTACTGTCCCTTCCCTTACTCTCCAATATTCTCCCCACGACTTACTGGCCCTTCCCTTACTCTCCAATATTCTCCCCACGACTTACTGTCCCTTCCCTTACTCTCCAATATTCTCCCCACGACTTACTGTCCCTTCCCTTACTCTCCAACATTCTCCCCACGACTTACTGTCCCTTCCATTACTCTCCAATGTTCTCCCCACGACTTACTGTCCCTTCCATTACTCTCCAATATTCTCCCCACGACTTACTGTGCCTTCCCTTACTCTCCAATATTCTCCCCACGACTTACTGTCCCTTCCCTTACAACTCTCCAATATTCTCCCCACGACTTACTGTCCCTTCCCTTACTCTCCAACATTCTCCCCACGACTTACTGTCCCTTCCCTTACTCTCCAACATTCTCCCCACGACTTACTGTCCCTTCCCTTACTCTCCAATATTCTCCCCACGACTTACTGTCCCTTCCCTTACTCTCCAACATTCTCCCCACGACTTACTGTCCCTTCCCTTACAACTCTCCAACATTCTCCCCACGACTTACTGTCCCTTCCCTTACAACTCTCCAACATTCTCCCCACGACTTACTGTCCCTTCCCTTACAACTCTCCAACATTCTCCCCACGACTTACTGTCCCTTCCCTTACTCTCCAACATTCTCCCCACGACTTACTGTCCCTTCCCTTACTCTCCAATATTCTCCCCACGACTTACTGTCCCTTCCCTTACTCTCCAACATTCTCCCCACGACTTACTGTCCCTTCCCTTACTCTCCAATATTCTCCCCACGACTTACTGTCCCTTCCCTTTGCAACTCTCCAATATTCTCCCCACGACTTACTGTCTCTTCCCTTACAAATTATCCTTTGAATGGGAGGAAAATTCCGTGGCCAAACAAAACTGTACATTGTGTTACCCTCCGAAAAAAAGGAAAATGATATTTTCTGGATATATAATTTAACTTTTCTTCAGTGTGAACCTTGATTTTATTCATGTTAATGAAAAGAGTCCCTGTGTCTGTTTAAGGCTTGGATTATATGTCTTGTATACTCTCCCTTACGTTACACCAAGACAAAAGAGCCTCCGAATACTTGCATTCCCTTAAAATTGAGTTGTTCATAATTTTTAAATGTACATTTGTTATTGTTACTGTTATTGTTATTGTTACTGTAAATAACTACTACATGCTGAACTGTTGACTGCCTTTGTGTAAGTGCATTTTCTAAGGTGTACATTCTTGATCAGAGGAAATTGTGATTGTGCCTAGATATCAAGTTTTCTGAATTTACATGATTATGTGCCTTTTGTGATAGTTAATTTTTGTTATATTTGCCTATCATATGCATAATTGTGCTGGGAAAAAAACCCAACCCTGTGGAGTCTTTTTTTATTTTGTTTTTAAATATGCTAGTTTACAATACCTGATTTTCAGTGCTTATGTGCCTCAATCTCAATTTTAAGTGCCTGATGAGAGAACAAGAGAAAACTAGTTCTCAAACGGTTTCATGTTTAAATGAAATTATGTCACAAAACCGCAGCTTCAATTATTCTGTTAGTTTTGTAACTAAATATCTCGCACTCTGCATTTGTTCAATTTTTCTTCTCTTTTTCGATTAATTTAGTTCCTACATGTTCTATTTGGTCTCTCAAAGGTTGCATATTTTTGATTGCACCAAACAAGTCACAAGCGTATACGCTTTGAATGAGGCAACCATGTGTTTGAAATAATGCATAAATGGTGTTCAATTTCTAAAACCTATCTTTAGAGAGTAAAAGTTTATTTGGAAAATGTGCACCCTTCTCTTGACATGTTGTGTTAGCAACTGAGTCTTTAACATTGTGTTAGAACATTCTGATACTGCACTTCATTTAATATTTAATAGTGTTTTAGTAGTTTTATTTTTATTCTTTAGCTTAATATTTTGGTGATATGCATATGAGGAACGAAAAAAAGGTCTTCCAACATCAAAACCCAGTCCAGCGCAGGAGACTGAATTGGCTTTTTATCGCTGTGAGTGACGTGCCAGCTTTGTCTGCTGCGCTGGACTTGGTTTTGATGCTGGAAGACCTGTTTTTTGTAATTGTTGTTTAGCGTTCACATTTCCATACCACCCAAGTGCGCTGTTGCTTTTGTTCCAAATTTGATCCCCAATTGTAATATTGATTTGTGTTAAAGTGTGCAAAAAGCTGAATTGTTGCAACCATACTGTAAAAAGTTATTACAATTTAATCAAACTTTTCTGAAATGTTCCAGTACGTCCAAAGAACTCATCAAAACACCATGATATTTTACACACTGTTTAGCAATTGTGTTCAATACTCATGTCAAATTTAAAAGCAATACAATGAGCCTTTCCAAAACATTGTGCCAAGGAGACACGTGTTCTTGCAATAATTAGGATTGTCCTTTAGTTTGGCTCTTATTTTCACAAGCTCAAATAATTTAACATTTGTATGTTTATATTTTAGAAACATTTTGTCATTTTCCTGAAAATTTTTGAATTGATTTGATTGATTACTTCTGTACAGCACGAGTCTTCCTATTTTTATTGCATATCTTTTCTCAAAACAAAAACACATTGCTTTTTGTCCTCCCTCATCTCTTGTAGCCTTTTAAAACGTGACTACGTGCTTATGCTGCTTTCCCGAGACATTTGTGCGATCAACTTGGAACTGTTTTTTGTTTTATAGAACCCATAAGTCCCTCTGGCGGCTCTACATCAAATCTATCTCACAGACCAATTGTCGTTAGAAAAGTCCAAATTGTATATATATTCGGAATACAGAGGGAGATTGATAAGTGTTCAAACGACAAGACAGTAGTGAGTGAGAGTTCCTCGCCAACTGCCTCGTCTGTCATAGAATGATGTGCTTGGTAACACGACTTTCTTTCTTTATTTGGTGTTTAACGTCGTTTTCAACCATGGTAACACGACAAGGCACAACAACATTATAAGCTTTCAGAACCAGACAAGATTTTGTTGTTGAAATACTACTCTTGGTGAAAGAGCGATTGCAAATACGCTGTTTTTAGATTGTGATTTCTTGAACTAATGGATGTTTCGATTGATCTGTGAGACTGTTTTTGTTGTTGTTGAAACCCACTCGAGATTTTACTGAAACATAATATGGTCTGAGGTTGTTTTTTTAATCTAGAAAGAAAATTTGCTGGATGTTGTTGGCTCACGACTTTTGTCTGTCTGTGCGTGCGTGCGTATGTATGTATGTGGTAGAAACTTTAACATTTGAAGACGTCATATTACATTGACGTCACATTATGACGTAAAAGGGTTAGACGTCACGCGAAGGAATTACTGAAAGTCTCGGTCTTTGATATTTTGAGCTGGCCGAGACTAGTTGGCAGTCGTGTCCCTGCAAGTTGCAGACAGACAGATCTAGATCTAGTGTCTCGCTTTCTTGCACAGTTTCACCCACAGTGGTTTCACCTATGCTCTTTCTGTGTGTGTGTGTGTGTGTGTGTGTGTGTGTGTGTGTGTGTGACGGAGTGATTGATTGAGTTTGTGTTACTGTTTGTCGATTTCTTACGTGAGCCTTGAAGGCTTCGCCTCTTGTTTTCTGCTTCCAGTGGCCTATTGTGTTGTTGATACGTAACGTTCCATCGTGTTTCGTGAACTTGTCCGTGAAGGAATACAATTGTCTCAATGAAAATGCATAATGTTTTACGTGAAATTGTGTTTGTCTTGGGAAAGCTTGCAAGGGAATTGTACCGATCAAAAGGGGATTGGGTTTTGAATCCAAAGTGTTTTAATTTTGAGTTGAAATGAATACAATATTTGGTGTTTTCCATCTTGTCTTCTTAAAATATAATTGACATTGTCATAAATGCAAAGAAAAACTGCAAGAAAATGTTGTATATATGCTTGTTGAAACTGTAATCAATTATATACAAAGGAGACCTTTTGTATTAAAACATACCATAACGGAAGTTGTAGTATTTCCTGTTACATATCCCGTCTCTCTCTTTTTTTTCCTCTCTCTCTCTCTCTCTCTCTCTCTCTCTCTCTCTCTCTTGAGTCAATGTGTGTGTGTCTGTGTGTGTGTGTGTGTCCTCCTCATCCTCGCCAAACAGGCGTGTGTGTGTGAGAGAGAGTATAAGTCTTGGTGGTGTGCACTTGTATTCCTTGAGGGCATGCATAAATTATGTAGTTGGATTAAACACGTACTCCATCGACCTGTGAACATAATTATTTGCAGGAAATGTATGCAGGTAGTATAACGATGCAAAGGTGAATAAACAGAACGTGTGTGCCTGCGTGCGTGTGTGTATGTGAGTGTGTATCTGTAGCAAAAACTGTTCTGTTTGCACTGAAGCCTACCAGTCTTTGGATGGTACAACTATTCTAATTCGCTGATGCTCCTAGGAGCATTGTTTTTAATGACATTCGCAGTCTGTTGGCAAAGGGGCTCAGGGGCAGATTGTGGGGTACATGGGCAAGGCCCCGTTGGGGGGTCTGGGGGGCTTTGCTCCCCAGAAGCTGAAGAGATTTTAGCTATTTTATGAACAATTTATGGCTTATCCTTGATTTTAAACATGATCAACTGGTGTCAGCAGCCACTCATTATTTCTTAACCCTTTCGCTGCAAATCAAAACTTGCGTATGTGCATTCATATCAAAACAGTGGAGGCGAATTCAGTATTAGAGCTCACAGTCCTGTGTTATAGCTGCCTTGTTTTGTTTAGCGTGTGCTGACAAAACACTAGCCCCTGCTCGTCAAGCGTTAAACGGTTTGTCTTTCGCCGCTAGCCTGCAGGCGAGTTGGCGTTGTTTATCTCTGGTGGCCACTGTTTATAATTCAGAATCTCGGAACCGAGTCTCAGTAAAAACTCTTGGAGAAGTCTGCAAAGCGAAGACCAGAGCTTTTTTGCTATGTATGTGGGGGTTTTGCAGACGACATTTTGAAGCATACGCGTTGCCATGACTGCATCAAAATGTATTAAAAACTTCGATAAAGTATCTCAGTTGCACATTTTAGCAAGGTCAATCATTATGCTAATTTAAAATCGCTTCAAGCACTTATTGATTAAAACCAAAACTGTGAAATATAATCTGCTAACACTTTCTTTTATCTATCTAGAGAGTATTGCCAGGATGGTCACGTGCTTCCGTCTTAAATAAACGGGATTATGTATGCCACAGTATGGATGAACCGAGTTGCATTCACTGAAGTGGCCGTAACACAGGTTAAATAGCAATCTGTTTAACAGAGCTCTGTAAAGCACACAATCTCCCCCCCCCCCCCCCTCCCCAGCCCCCCAAACAGATTAACAAAATAAAAGAAGATGATTTTAGAAACAGCAGCCGAAGAGAGGCCCGGGGGGGGGGGGGGGGGATTAAAGATTGGAATTTAATTATAATTGGATAGATCCGCCGCACTGCCAAGAAAAGTGTACAGTGTTTCACCCACTTTCCCGAAAATATATGCATCTGTGTTAAAATTGTCAAAATGGAGTTCCAACTTATCATCAGTGATCAGACATAATTATGTAGATAGATGATCAATGTAGGCTATATTATATCTCTGTTATCATGCACTACTGACTCAACAACACAAATACTTGCTGAATATAATATCTCTATTTGAAAGCATATCCAAAGGAACCTTTTGTCTCTGTTGATAAATATCGAAGTTCATTGTCTAGACTTGTATTCAGTTTCTCTGTCAGAGCGGCAAAGTATCGTCTGCTACAGACACCGACCCAGCAGTAAGAAAGCATAGGCTCTAGCTGAATACATTTTATTTTTTTCTCGTCAAAAGTAGAAAATACATTCATTCGTAAAGAAGAACTAGGGTTTAGATGAAAAGGTTAGTCAGTGTAATATCATATATATACCAATAGATTAAGGAAGATTTTTCAAGAAAGTGCCGATTGTGTTTTTTGTGGTTAGGCCTATCTTTTATCGCGAGTTCCGACAGTAGCGGCTCGGTTACTGCGGACCAGCATTTAACTGAGTTCACACAGAACTATTCTCAGCTGCACTCAACATGGAAAAAGATAAAACCCTGTGTTAATTGTTTCAAGACAACCACATTTTGTAACACTACTTTGAAACTTCTGCTTCTTGTCATCATTATAATCATTGCAATGGCTCCAGGAACTGAGAAATGTTAAACACACTTAAAACCACGTAAATGTTACAGGAAGGCGCCTTTACCGCCTATGCATGGTGCCACAGATTTCAGCAGCTAGCGGCCGCCGTGACCTTGCAAGGCGGAGCATCGAAATTTGCGCGGAATATTCAAAAAGCTTAAACCACACTCACTTTTTTTTTCTTGAAAACAGCATAAATATTGTTTTAAGCGTAATAAGTTTAATCTGTATGTATGCTGGAGGTGTAAATGCACTAACATGCATATTTTGTTGCTTGTAAGATGTAGTGTTCACTTACAAAACTTTGACAAGTTTGGTCTTTCGGTTGGCGGTGTAATGTGATTCTTATGTACCGGTTCGACATGTAGGAAACAGCAGTATTTAACTGATTTCTTCCGCATTGAATGTTTCTTTGTGCAATCAGTATAGAAGATTGCAGAGAGTGTATTCTGATGATTTAAAATGTGTGTATTATTATTAAGCAGCCCTGATAGTACTGACTATGTCTCTTTCTACTAAACTGACTCAGTGTGTGACTTCTTAACTGTGCACATTTTCAGCCAGAAATTCATTTCTCTTCCTTGTCTTGCTTGCAAATTTGTTCTTTCCTGGCCGAGCGATAACATAAACACTCCTGCCAAGGGTTGTGTTCTGCGATGTTTTAGAGCTCGGAAAGGCAGCAGAGGGCTTGTCATCAGCTTTCCCTAAATAGATTGCTTGAGGGCTAATAAGGAAGGGATACTGCTATATCAGTGGTGGTTGTTGACATCTTGTATATATACAGCTTGCTGAATCCTAATGCATGGGCCAAAGAAGGAAACTCGGCTCCACTGATTTGATATGCTGACTGCCAGGGAATATTGGAGTTCGGGGTGCAATAATTCACAACAAATTCTAGCTCCAAACTGGCAGTAGGTAGGTAAGCAAGACAGGACATCATTTCAATGAAAAAGCAGAAAGGGAAAGTGCTGGGAAACATGAGGTAAACTAGACGAGGATCAAACGCAATAGCACACTTGCCCAGCGTTTCAGAGGCGTGCACAACTAGCAGACAATACGCACGTGAAGTACAACCATCACAGCGACATCCCCATTACTGGCTTGTGGCCTGTCGAAGACCTCCGGAAGAAGATTCTCTTTGCGAACACATCCAGACTGAGGATTCCGTACGGCCAGCTACATCGCAGTAGATTCTATGCAAATGGTCCTTCCCTCTACATACCCCTCCACCACCACCCCTTCCTCCCGGCGGGCTACCCCCCCCCTCCCCCCCCCCCCCCCCTTCCAAATCTCCAATCAAGGAAACTACGCAGTCAATGGATTGGACTGAACTTCACCAAAATAACGGGTTTTTCCGTACCGTAGACAAATTCTATGATAGATTTTTCATTCTAATTAGAATTGGCGACAGTGTCTTTCAAATAGTGCGTCTGAAATGCAGATGGCTCTAAGATTATCATCACCGTATTTCACGCATGAACGCACTCGTATCCCGAGGAGTCAACATCAAATCTCTCTGCGGATCTCTGACGGCGTATAGAACCCTTTGTCTTACTAATAATGTACTCCTTCTTTACAGTGAAAAGCAAGACTTCAGGTTGTATGTAATGAGTTCACTGACCCACCACACGAGGAAGTGGGTGTTGGGAGTTGTGATGGATTGGAGGGGAGGCTGTTCAGATCAGGTGGTACAGCGAGGCTGGGTGAAGAGATGTGTGGTGGTTCAGTTACATTATAAACCTACTGTCTTATAGGCGCTGTGACAAATGGATTTGTACATATTTCAGTATTGGATGGTTTAAACAAATGTGTACAGATTGGCTTGCCATACTTGAAGTATCACGACTGGACAGCGTGACCTATTTTTGTAAGACGTATCTTCATTGGCTGCTGTAGCCAATGGGAGGAAATGAGGTTAGCTTTGTGGCGTGTGGAAGGGTAGAGCGTACTTGACAGTCGAGGCGGACAGACGTGTTTTGATGTCTCCGCGTTGGGCGAGAACGCTGCTCACCCGCGAACACTGAAGTCGAACACCGAAAGACTTGTGTGCGGACGAACCATGAGTGGTTCTAGGCTGTAAAGATACAGGTATTTATTGAATTGTATTTTACTCAGTAATATTGACGGGTGAAATGACTGTGAGTGTCATGTTGTAAATTGGGTTGGAGAAGCGTGAGCCGCTGTGTCAGCCATTTTGAAAAGGAAGGTCGTATGTTCTTTTGGTAATGAAGTTACTTGTAAATGAGCTGGTGTAAATAATATATCCGCATAAGTTAGTGGACGGATAGTTGAACAGTATTGAGAAAGAATAGCAGTATTATTTCGTAGAAAAGTTTAGTTATGAATTGAGACTTATGGTAGTCTAAACTTTTTACGCAGCACCCCGGTCAGAGTGAGGGATGGAACCACTTGGCAGCGGGAGAGAGAGAGAGATGGGCATCCCCTCCTTGGCGCTACGAATTGATGTTTGAGAGCGCAGGGTTGTAGCAACGCTGGAGTACTGGGAACTGGGTGGAGCCGCACCCCATAGCCATCACGAGCGGTATTGCGAGGGTGGTATGGATCCCGGGTATGTACCCGTTACGTTTGTGGAGTTACGGTACGTGTAAACTGCCACCGAAGAAACATAATTGTGGAGTCACTGAATGTGTGAACTGCCATCGAAGAACCATAATCGGCGAGAAGATTGTGTGAGACGTAGACGTCGTCAATTTAAGTATTACGCGACAAGTGATGTGCGTAACATGACACTGTGGTAAACAGGAACCCTAAACGTTAGCAGAATTGTGGTGTGGATCGAGAACATTCATCTAACGTGAGACAGTTAGTCTCCGACGTGTGTTAAGATATTATTCTTCTTATATATGAATGAACGTGATCTGTAGAATGCATGAGAAATAACATATTTTGTGTTGTTGTGTTGATGATTCATTACAGGTACGAGGGCAAAGGGCATTGAGAGTGTTTAGTCTTTTGTGCTTTGTCTGAGTGTTGTGTGCGAGTAACAGTGGATAGTAAACAGAGTAGAGCACGCATATTTTTTATACACACACACACTTACCTGAAAATTCATCCGTAACTGGCGCTTCAAGCTAAAACAGATGAGCAAACATGTCTGACCCAAAAGCTGGGATTTCGGCCTTTAAAGGCACAGTCTTACTTGACCAAACATCTCAGATCTTGTCAGGCTTGTCAGGCTTGTACACAAGATAAGGCCACTATTCCACTTGGACTCATTTCCCCTGAACATCAACAGCCTAGGTGATTTCTCTGCGGAGTGGACATTGTTGATTGTTTTAAAGTTCTGCAAAGCTGCTGGTGTCAATCGACACAAGTATTTCATCCACAAATTCCAACCTGCACAGAAAGTAGTCGGAGTGTTGAATTTGATGAGTATACAAGTAAAGTGATGTTATTACGGAGTATACAAGTAAAGTGATGTTATTACGGAGTATACAAGTAAAGTGATGTTATTACGGATTCGCCAATGGTTATTTGCATAGTTTTGTTTGAGTACGGATCTTAAATTTTAAATAGTGTACATGTCTCACGATATCATTATTCAAGTGAAGTTGTGTTTAAACCAATGGACGGTCCTATCTTATGTACTGTACATGTCTCACGATATCATTATTCAAGTGAAGTTGTGTTTAAACCAAGGGATGGTCCTATCCCATGTGCAAGCCTAGGCAGCTCTGATATAGTCAACAGAACTCTTTCTACGGGAAGCATTTTGTTAGAATGTATAATTTATATATTTAGATGTTATTTTAAATAGTGTGTTCTTATACATAGTAAATATGTACAACGCGGAGAGCATATGCTACTGTGATTTGCGCTATATAAGCTGTCATTATTATCATTATTACTTAGTTTGCATGTTCTTTCTTTCGGTGGTGTGGTTGTGGTAACAGTTAACTCGCAACTGGTATGTGTTGCTATGCTTAAACAATCTTGGGTGGTTGTTCAGTCCCGGTGCTGCTGTTGTTAATTGAGCTTTGAATTGGTTGGGTTGCCCCTTCAGGACTGGTGCTGCTTGCTGCTAACTACCCTCGTTAAATAAAGAATTGTCATTGTCATTGTCATTGTCATTACTCAAAGATCAAAGGATCAAAGAGGGAAAGGGGAGACATCGCAAAAAATGCAGTTTTGATTTCTCTTGCTCCTAGACGCACCGCACTAACAAGCAAGCGGCCAGACGGAGACAAAAACTCATGCGCACCTCCCCCCCCCCCCCCCCTTTCTGTCTGTCTGGCTTTGTCTCGGCATCTGTCTCTGTCTCTCTCTCATTGCATTACGCGCACGTACACACAAACACACACACGCACACGCAAGCATGCACACACGCAAGCACGCACACACTGAAACACACAGACACACAGACACACAGACACACACACACACACACACACACACACACACACACACACATTGTGTATTCTATATTCTATTCTATTCTATTCTATTCACACACTGTCACACACTGTTGTTCTGTCTAATTCGCGGGGTCGCTTCGAAATTTCTTTTGATCGATATAGACGGTAATAAAACCGCTATATCTAATATACTGACTGTCAGCAAATGATAACAGACATGTCTCAAAAATAATATTAACACTTGCCTCCGGCTCATGCCGATAATCCATTGTCTTTAATTGAGCCCGAAGTCTAACTCGCGAAGACTTCGTGAAGTCTTTTTTTTTTACCGAAAACGGAGTGCTAAAGCTCCGTGCGGCTAGCTTCGCGAAGCCGACTTCCCCCAATCAAGAACAGGCTTTACAGTCAGAATATTAGAAACTACTTATAATATGTACACATCCCAGAAAGTTAACAGAATAGCTTATCAAGGTATAATAAACACAGTAATAGACATAATGTCTATATGTTAGTCTCCGAAGTATACACAAAGGCATAGTAAACAACATCGGCAACTACTAATGCTACCACTACTAACACAATTTACTGCTACCTGCTATCACGACCACTCCGTAATTACGTTTGCGACAGGTGCAATGTGTCTGGGATTGCAAGCTATTCCCATGTGAATGTGATGATAACACCAGCCAACTGCTAGCTGTACAACAAGTCGGATAATATGTTCGTTCGGCGTGTTTGGTACATTTTTGTTTAGTCTTTGTGTGCAACTGTCATGCGTGGGTAAAAGTGTTTTTGTCTAGTTTTTACCCCTTGGCTTTTCCTGACGGAGTTCAGATCCTTAGTTGTCCCCTGCAGTAGAGCTAGCGAAAGACAACATGTTCATATTCTTTGTTATTGCATTTTTTTCACCAGCTGATTATTGTCACAAGCGTCGTTCCAATGCAAACAGTCTACGTATAAATATGACTCCAGGAAACATTGGCCATTCTCAACTGATGATAGAGGCGGTGACTTAATGCAACGACCATGCACTACTATCGGTGACTTAATGCAACGACCATGCACTAATATTGGTGACTTAATGCAACGACCATGCACTAATATCGGTGACTTAATGCAACGACCATGCACTAATATTGGTGACTTAATGCAACGATCATGCACTAATATCGGTGACTTAATGCAACGACCATGCACTAATATCGGTGACTTAATGCAACGACCATGCACTAATATCGGTGACTTAATGCAACAACCATGCACTAATATCAATCAATCAATCAATCAATGAGTCTTATATCGCGCATATTCCGTGGGTACAGTTCTAGGCGCTCTGCAGTGATGCCGTGTGAGATGAAATTTTATACGGCCAGTAGATTGCAGCCATTTCGGCGCATATTTACCTTTCACGGCCTATTATTCCAAGTCACACGGGTATAGGTAGACAATTATTAACTGTGCCTAAGCAATTTTGCCAGGAAAGACCCTTTTGTCAATCGTGGGATCTTTAACGTGCACACCCAATGTAGTGTACACGGGGGGAGGGTTCGGACACCGAAGAGAGTCTGCACACAAAGTTGACTCTGAAATAAATTTCCGCCGAACCTGGGATCGAACTCAGGCTGACAGCGGCCAACTGAATACAAATCCAGCGCGCTACCAACTGAGCTATATCCCCGTGACTTAATGCAACGACCATGCACTAATATCAGTGACTTAATGCAACGACCATGCACTAATATTGGTGACTTAATGCAACGACCATGCAGTAATATCGGTGACTTAATGCAACGACCATGCACTAATATCGGTGACTTAATGCAACGACCATGCACTAATATTGGTGACTTAATGCAACGACCATGCACTAATATCAGTGACTTAATGCAACAACCATGCAGTAATATCGGTGACTTAATGCAACGACCATGCAGTAATATTGGTGACTTAATGCAACGACCATGCACTAATATCGGTGACTTAATGCAACGACCATGCACTAATATCGGTGACTTAAAGCAACGACCATGCACTAATCGGTGCCAAAGATGTCGTGCTCAATGAACATTTATAACAGCAAATGTAATGCTCTATATATGCGTGGTATTCTATCTCCTTCTCTCATGCGAGACCGACTTTCCCGTTTGGTCGTTGTTCAGCAGTTAAGATGCCTGCGGGTGCATATTCGATGAATTTATGCACCTTCACTTGCCGTTCCTCACACGAATAATGGACTGCCTATTAAATGAGTTGAAGTAACTTCAACCGTCATTCCTTACACCAGCAACAACAACAGCATATTCAACGAGTCCCTGTGACTTGAATCGTCATCAGTAACCATCCCACAGCCCTCATTAGCCCCTTTCTGTGTACTAGCCGCTGTATCGTGTCAAGTCAGCATGTGGGATAGTCCACACTGGTGCGTTCTTTAGGTTCAACTCAATGCTATACAAGACATAAGAGTCTTTTGGCAGGTGTCATATCAAAGAAACCGGTGACACGGACAATTGTTTCTGACTTCCAAACATTACTCTGTTTTTGCTTTTTCTCTCCCCCCCCCCCCCCCCCCCCCGTCTTCTCACCATGTTGCCCAACAGCTTCTCCTGCCGAGTGGTCTCATCCGGCCAAGCTGTGCTTCTATTTTCCTCCTGCAGCGGGCATTCTTGTAGAAGGTGTGCTGTTGTCATGGGTGCAGTGTCGCAAGTTCTCATCTCTGACTGTCCTAGTTTCTGTTTGTTGAATACATGTGCTTGCATTCTTTTGTGTCCCGTTCGTAATGTGAAGAGGATGACTTGCTCCCCTCTGTTCAGGCTTCAGTAGCTGGATGTTGCTCTTAAATTGCTGTTTTGTTGGGTTTTCTTCCTCCGTCTTTCAAGCCCTGCGTTTTTCACGCGAACTCGACCGGTATATGGATGGTTGGCTGGATGTTAAAGGTACTGTCCTCCCCGTGTAAACGACTCTGACTCACCATCTCAGATCTGGCCAGGCTTGTACACGGGATGCAAGGCTAGCCGTCCACTTGGACACATACGGGCACTCAACCTGACTGCCTTCTGTGCACAGTGGCATGTTGAGACTCAGATTGTTGCAGAGCCACTCGCACCTTTCACACTATCAATTGATCGTGTCAATCTAAATCTTATGTGGGTTTGTTAAAGTATGTGACTAAGCAGAAGGGTGGTCTAATCTCATGTCAAAGCCTGGTCACATCTGAGATAATGGGACGAATTGTTTTCACGGGAATGACTGCGCCTTTAATGCTCATGGATTCAGTTCAGAAGTAGTCACTGACTGAGTGCAGTAAGGGGCTCCGCTCACATTATGTAACTTCAGCAGGACCGACGACGCACTGCAGCTTATCCCAGCCCGCTACACGTTGCATGAAAGGAAATCAGGCCAAGTACTCGTCATAATCCCTATCGCGGCATAAATAATAGGCCGTGCGTCGTCTGTGCCGCTGAAACTGCGCAGGTATATTCTGCCCTTAAACAGCGCAAAGGGTCAATCACCGCAGAAGTGTGAAAGGTAGTGTGTCTCATGGGTGCAGTTGCTGTAGAGTTCAATGTCTTCGTTGTTTCCTTCTTGATTGATATCAAAGCATATTCTTAAATCTTAATACTTGTAAATTAAAGTTCAATTCAATTCAATTCAATTCTTCTTCTTCTTCTGTGTTCCTGGGCTCAAACTCCCACGTACACTCGTGTTTTTTGCACGAGTGGAATTTTACGTGTATGACCGTTTTTTACCCCGCCATTTAGGCAGCCATACGCCGTTTTCGGAGGAAGCATGCTGGGTATTTTCGTGTTTCTATAACCCACCGAACTCTGACATGGCCGGATTACAGGATCTTTTTCGTGCGCACTTGGTCTCGTGCTTGCGTATACACACGGGGGTGTTCGGACACCGAGGAGAGTCTGCACACAAAGTTGACTCTGAGAAATAAATCTCTCGCCGAACGTGGGGACGAACTCACGCTGACAGCGGCCAACTGGATACAAATCCAGCGCGCTACCGACTGAGCTACATCCCCGCCCTGACTGAGCTACATCCCCGCCCTGACTGAGCTACATCCCCGCCCGTAATTCAATTCAATTCACGTGTATGCACACATGCGGACGAACAACCAGGCTGAGACACAAAGACAATCAGACAGACAGACAGATTAACACATCCACACATGTACATCCACACAAAGACACGCCCCCCCAACACACACACACACACAAACACAAACTCACACACACACACACACTAACACACACACACACACACACACACACACACTAACTCACACAACCCCACTCACATAATTATAAATCATAATTCATCGCAAATGTGGCGGTGGAGATAAGAATCTCGGGTAGAATGGAAAGGAAAAAGGCAAGAGGGATACGCACTTCCTCCAAATCAGGGGGGGAGGGCAAGCGAAAACACAGACAAAAACCGACAACACAAGTTTTCAGCATGGCTTTGTACGGCAGCCACCACAGACAGCGACGCTGCGTGTTTTGTAACCATAATTCTATCCAGCAAACAACAGCCACCACAGACAGTGACGCTGCGTGTTTTGTAACCATAATTCTATCCAGCAAACGACAGCCACCACAGAGAGTGACGCTGCGAGTTTTGTAACCATAATTCTATCCAGCAAACGACAGCCACCACAGACAGTGACGCTGCGAGTTTTGTAACCATAATTCTATCCAGCAAACGACAGCCACCACAGACAGTGACGCTGCGTGTTTTGTAACCATAATTCTATCCAGCAAACGACAGCCACCACAGACAGTGGCGCTGCGTGTTTTGTATAGGTCCAATTCATTCTTCTTACTCGGCGTGACGTTATCAAATGGATCGGCTAGCTTTAGCCCTAAGGGGCACAACTCCGCTCATACTCTCTTCGCGCCGCCATATTGGATGCCGTCTTTGTTAGTTTTCTTCATTGCACTCTTGTTCTTTTTGCGTATTTCACTGTGTATGCAGACAGGGAAAGGCGCGAGCGCCGTAACCAACAGCGAAAACGGCCACACGACCACTCAGCGAACCGAAACAGAATCCCTAAGCTGCCTAAACGACAATAGTCAATCTATTGTCCCGAACCTACAACCCGGTCTGCCCTCGGGCGGACCACCCTCATCTTCCAAAAAGGGATGAATTGTCTCGTTGTTAAACCAAACAAACAACTATTACACCCTCCCTCCAATGAACCTGTACGCATAGTACACATACGGGGAATATAACCCGTTAATATACGACCACAGTACATTTAGTACAATACATCCTAGTACACACCATGGAGGAAAAATCCCACCATAAATCATACATAAATGATTATCTTTATTTTTCTTCTTGTGAATCCGAGCCTTATATAAGCCTCAGTCACTGTGAGGACATTTGGGTAATAAACCACCAGTACGTGCAAGTACATCCTAAAAAGGGAAATGAATAATAGTCATCTATAAATGATTATTCTCAATTGAGAATCAAAATAATGAGGATATGGGTTTGAATAGTTGTCCCCTGACGAGGCTACCTTTCAGTTTCCCCAGAACACCTCTCTAAAACCACAAAGAAGCTATCCTAGCAATTTGAAACTGTAAATATTGCCGAAAAGTACTACAATTGGGAGAGGTACTTAGGGATCTCTGGGCTGCCTACTGCATTTGCCGGGTTTGGCAGACCCTTGATTTTTACCCCCTATGCCACACAACGTGTCATTTTCACTTTTGTCGAGTCGCCACCCAACGCTCAAGCACTGTCAGAGATCGTGCAAGGCATCCAACATGGCGGCGGATGACCAATTCCAGAGAGTTACGGCTTATTATCCTACATACGTGAGAGAGATACCCGTGAGATAAAAATCGTTCAAATCACACGTGTGTATATCATGTAAATGAGGTCAACCGGAAGGTCATGCTATGTAAATTAGTAATTACATATTCATGAAGAACTACTTTTGCAACAAAATGGCAACTGCCACGAAACCGATTTGTCAACACTGAAAGAATTTTTGAGTGATGAGCTGTTCGAAGACATGTTTGGTGATGACGCGAATGACGAAGTCGATGAAGAAAAAAGCGAGTCATCCATGATTTATGATTTTTCTCCAATAGACTCATTCGTTCAGACATACAAGAACAAGAACACTCTCCGAAAAACGGTTTACGATAATCGATATACGTCGCCTCCATCCAACCACAAAAATTATGCAAAATTCTCTGCTCTTTTTTCATGAGTTTGAAAAAACCGGATGGCAAAGAGTATAAACCATCCCCACGCTGAGGGGCCTTCTCAGCAGCATCCATCGACAGTTGAAGTCTAAAAAGTACTGTGCACCCGTTATAGACGGCCCCGAATTTGCACTTGTAACTGAGAGAAGTCGTGAAGACAAAGCAGAAGATTGTTAAACAGGAAGGTTGTGGCAACTTACCTAACAGGGCTCAACCGCTGAAAGATGAAGATGTTGACAAGCTGTGGCAGACAAAACAGCTCGGAGTCGCAGATCCAGAAGTAATCCTGAATACTCTGTGGTGGCAAAACACAGTCAACTTTGGTCTGCGCAGCGTGACACCTCACAGGCACATGCAGTGAGGAGACGTGTCCTTGCATGAAGACAGTAATGGCAGAGAATATCTCCAATTTTGCGAAAGACAATCCAAAACATGCCAGGGCGACATGTGAAGAAAAGCTGGGATCATCAACCCGAGGTAGATCTACACCAACCACTCTGCACGCCAGTTCCTAGTGCAGAAACTTTCCGAGAATAACGTTCCTCCGACCAAAATAATGCAGCTATCTGGGCACAACAACGTTAAGCAGCATTTCCCAAGAGGAACACCGTGGCTTCAGTCTGATGCTAAACGGCACTGCACCGGTCTCGGAGCTGTCGCCAGTGTCGGCAGACGACACATTGGATTCGCACGGCCACTTCAACTCCAGCCGTCTCCAATGCCACTGCCACAATCACATCCCAGCAAACGCTAACAACACTGTTTGCAAGGCCTGTGCACGTTGGTACCATCAACATCAACCAATATTTGTCCAGTCACCAAACCGAGAAGTGACCATCTGAAAGCTGTCGACTCGCCTGGCTCCGACTTGACTGTCATCCTGTCGCGGAAGGATATGCTTTGCTGTTGTTGTTCCTTTTGGTTTCTTTTATCCTGTGGCCACTGCTTTTCTTTTTATCTGGTATATTTTGAAGTGACCATCATTTCGTTGTTCGAATTTATTTAATCAATGTTCAATATTAAACTTAACAGTGTTAACAAAGGCGAACAACTTTGTCCTAGTTTGAGAGTGTGTGTCATGGCGGAGGAATGAATGTCAAATTGAGTAAAGTGGTTTGAAGTTCTAAAGCGGGTTGATCCAAAGGCAATAGCGCTGTCGGTGACTTTTAGTTAGATCTGGCACAGAAGTATATAATGTAGGATAAACAGAATACTACATGGCTTGCTGTGTCGTACCAGATTTACACTCGTTGCTTTTTAAAATAGTGAACAGCTCGCTTTCGCTCGCAGTTCACTATTTAAAAAAACAACTCGTGTAAATCTGGTACGACACAGCAAGCCATGTAGTATTCTCTATTTCTTTCTCTTTTCTCTCTCACTTTTTAACATCCTACAGACACTAAGCAAAAGTGCAGTACCACTTGGAGTGCAATATCTTGTACTTTATTTTTGACGATCTGTGCATACTACAATACAAGAGAATAAAAAGAGCGTCCTACCATAGCACTAGCTGTTGATAGAAAGGTTTCACGAATTTTGGAACTATTGTCAAAGTCAAATCAGATAACATACATTGAAAAGACAAACGGGTTCTTGCAGGACTATTGCATTGACTTCTGTATGAGTGTAAAATGTTAGCGTTTTGTTATGTTTTACATGGTCATGAATAACATATAAAGGGGTTGGTGATGCAAACAGCCAGTGTAGTCATTTTGGACAGTTCTCAAGACCGTAAGAAAGGGTGTTTGTCAATCAGGTAAAGACACTCATGCAGTAAATGTAATGGCAAATATATTCACAAAAGCGGAGAGCAATATAAACAAAATTGCGAATGACATA
This sequence comes from Littorina saxatilis, assembly GCF_037325665.1. Taxonomy (NCBI): domain Eukaryota; kingdom Metazoa; phylum Mollusca; class Gastropoda; order Littorinimorpha; family Littorinidae; genus Littorina; species Littorina saxatilis. The sequence goes on along the minus strand of NC_090247.1, from coordinate 2,016,204 downwards.
AATTATTTCCGGAAAACGTCTATTCACACTCCGCGAGACAGACACAAGGAAAATACCCGCTGTTTCCCCTGGCCACGTCACCGTAGGAGGCCGGATGGCCAGGAGACTCAACACTGTCTTACACCAACAGACTCTGACGCCACTGTCAATACGATGGAAATCCCTTGTGGGTCGATGTGTTTAAACGTTAAAAGAAACTGAAAGGCATGTGCATTTCTATTTCATTTGGAGAGTTTGTGTCGGGGCCTTTGCATTGTAATCAACAACAGCTGAGGACCACATGGTTATATATATATATTTTTTTTTTTTTTTTGACGTTCCGAGTTAGCAGCTGGGTTGCCATTTCATGTCAAATATATTTGAGAATAACAACATCTGATTCTAAATAAAACATCATATTTTCAACAATTCAAAAAACTAAGTGATATTGAGACATCATCTGTTGCAATGATGTAAAAACAAATCCATCTGATAATGTAGGGAGATTATGCAGATGACATACGTAACTGCACAAATATATGTTTCAAGTTACGCTTGCAGCGAGTGAATCCACAGAGCTAAATCATAAAGTTTAAATTATTTTTGCTTTTTGCAGGAAATCTGAGAAAGAAAAGCTAAGGTCAAGATTTGTAACTTTGACAGATCTTTCTTGAAATTTCATACGAATGTATACTCTTTCGTTTTTTAAGAAAGTTTGCAGGTGGTCTGGATATTTTAAAACTGCGATGACGAATCTCAAAAATATAAAACCTATGTATATATTTTTTTCCAAACAATTTTATTCAAATAAATAACAACAATTAACAATATCTCATACAATGAATTAAATACAACTTATCGAGTACAACAAGCTAACTTTTTTAACCAAGTACACACCCTTACCATTCTGTAACACCCCCCTCTCTCTCTCTCTCTCTCTCTCTCTCTCTCTCTCTCTCTCTCTCTCTCTCTCTCTCTCTCTCTCTCTCTCCCTCTCTCTCTCTCTCCCTCTCCCTCTCCCTCTCTCTCTCTCTCCCTCCCTCCTTCCCTCCCTCCCTCCCTTGTTTCGCCCTCTCTCT
>NC_090247.1:1995146-2010146 GCF_037325665.1 Littorina saxatilis | reverse complement strand
CCGACGTTAAACGACATCCCTGTAATCTTTTTTTCTTTCTCTTTTTGGCTCACGTAAGTGTAGCCTATGCGATGATAAACTTTGTCTGTCTGTGCGTGTGTGTGTGTGTGTGTATGTGATAGAAACTTTAACATTTGAAGACGTCACATTATGGCGTAAGAGGGTTAGACGTCACGCGAAGGAATTACTGAAAGTCTCGGTCATTATTATTTTGAGCGGGCCGAGACTAGTTGGCAGTCGTGTCCCTGTAAGTAGGCTACATGCAGACAAACAGATCTAGATCTAGTGTCTCGCTTTCTTGCACAGTGTCACATATGTGTGTGTGTATGTGTGACGGAGTGATTGAGTTTGTGTTACTGTTTGTCGATTTCTTACGTGAGCCTTGAAGGCTTCGCCTCTTGTTTTTAATAATACCGTCAAACAAAAAAACAAACAAAACAAACAAACAAACAAAAATCAAAGCAAAAACACATATATATATATATATACGCAAATCATCACATCTCTGCACAACCTAGCGTACTAACTAACCAACTCTTCATATGGGGACCATAATTCTACAAATTTGGTAATGTTGCCAGAATTGAAACTGGAATATTTTTCTATTTCAAATCTGTATTTCAAATTTCTTAAAAATATTTCTAACAGTGGCCTTGTCTCTTGTAACTTACACTTATAAATATAAAACTTGGCAAACAAAATGATAAAAATCCAAAACCACATCTACCTTAACATTGTTCATACACCCAAACAAAATAAATTCTTCTGTAAGAAGAACATTTGCGGGGTAAGTACAACTTCTGTTTAACAAATCTTCCAAATCAGTCCAAAATTTCCGACTAAGCGGGCAGTACCAAAATATATGGGAAATTGTTTCATTTTCAATTTTACAAAAGGCACAAAGGGGACTGTCAAGAATCTTTGGGACTGAGTATAGAAGAAGGACTCTACAGAGAAGGAGCGTGCCTTTAACCAAGTAACAGTGTATGGGACTGAGTATAGAAGAAGGACTCGACAGAGAAGGAGTGTGCATTTAACCAAGTAACAGTTTATGGGACTGAGTAGAAGAAGGACTCGACAGAGAAGGAGCGTACCTTTAACCAAGTAACAGTGTATAGGACTGAGAAGAAGGACTCGACAGAGAAGGAGTGTCCCTTTAAGCAAGTAACAGTGTATGGGACTGAGTAGTAGAAGAACTCGACAGAGAAGGAGCGTACCTTTAAGCAAGTAACAGTGTATGGGACTGAGTAGTAGAAGAACTCGACAGAGAAGGAGCGTACCTTTAAGCAAGTAACAGTGTATGGGACTGAGTATAGAAGAAGGACTCGACAGAGAAGGAGTGTGTCTTTAAGCAAGTAACAGTGTATGGGACTGAGTATAGAAGAAGGACTCGACAGAGAAGGAGCGTACCTTTAAGCAAGTAACAGTGTATGGGACTGAGTATAGAAGAAGGACTCGACAGAGAAGGAGCGTACCTTTAAGCAAGTAACAGTGTATGGGACTGAGTATAGAAGAAGGACTCGACAGAGAAGGAGCGTACCTTTAAGCAAGTAACAGTGTATGGGACTGAGTATAGAAGAAGGACTCGACAGAGAAGGAGCGTACCTTTAAGCAAGCAACAGTGTATGGGACAGAGTAGAAGGACTCGACAGAGAAGGAGCGTACCTTTAAGCAAGCAACAGTGTATGGGACAGAGTAGAAGGACTCGACAGAGAAGGAGCGTACCTTTAAGCAAGTAACAGTGTATGGGACTGAGTATAGAAGAAGGACTCTACAGAGAAGGAGCGCACCTTTAAGCAAGTAACAGTGTATGGGACTGAGTATAGAAGAAGGATTCGACAGAGAAGGAGCGCACCTTTAAGCAAGTAACAGTGTATGGGACTGAGTATAGAAGAAGGACTCTACAGAGAAGGAGCGTACCTTTAAGCAAGTAACAGTGTATGGGACTGAGTATAGAAGAAGGACTCTACAGAGAAGGAGCGTACCTTTAAGCAAGTAACAGTGTATGGGACAGAGTAGAAGGACTCGACAGAGAAGGAGCGTACCTTTAAGCAAGTAACAGTGTATGGGACTGAATAGTAGAAGAAGGATTCGACAGAGAAGGAGTGTACCTTTAAGCAAGTAACAGTGTATGGGACTGAATAGTAGAAGAAGGATTCGACAGAGAAGGAGCGTACCTTTAAGCAAGTAACAGTGTATGGGACTGAATAGTAGAAGAAGGATTCGACAGAGAAGGAGTGTACCTTTAAGCAAGTAACAGTGTATGGGACTGAGTAGAAGAAGGACTCGACAGAGAAGGAGTGTACCTTTAAGCAAGTAACAGTGTATGGGACTTAGTAGAAGAAGGATTCGACAGAGAAGGAGTGTACCTTTAACCAAGTAACAGTGTATGGGACTTAGTAGAAGAAGGATTCGACAGAGAAGGAGTGTACCTTTAACCAAGTAACAGTTTATGGGACTGAGTAGAAGAAGGACTCGACAGAGAAGGAGTGTGCCTTTAACCAAGTAACAGTGTATGGGACTTAGTAGAAGAAGGATTCGACAGAGAAGGAGTGTACCTTTAACCAAGTAACAGTTTATGGGACTTAGTAGAAGAAGGATTCGACAGAGAAGGAGTGTACCTTTAAGCAAGTAACAGTGTATGGGACAGAGTAGAAGGACTCGACAGAGAAGGTGTGTGCCTTTAAGCAAGTAACAGTGTATGGGACTGAATAGAAGAAGGACTCGACAGAGAAGGAGCGTACCTTTAAGCAGGCAACAGTGTATGGGACAGAGTAGAAGGACTCGACAGAGAAGGTGTGTACCTTTAAGCAAGTAACAGTGTATGGGACTGAATAGAAGAAGGACTCGACAGAGAAGGAGTGTACCTTTAAGCAAGTAACAGTGTATGGGACTGAATAGAAGAAGGACTCGACAGAGAAGGAGCGTACCTTTAAGCAGGCAACAGTGTATGGGACAGAGTAGAAGGACTCGACAGAGAAGGTGTGTACCTTTAAGCAAGTAACAGTGTATGGGACTGAATAGAAGAAGGACTCGACAGAGAAGGAGTGTACCTTTAAGCAAGTAACAGTGTATGGGACTGAATAGAAGAAGGACTCGACAGAGAAGGAGTGTACCTTTAAGCAAGTAACAGTGTATGGGACTGAATAGAAGAAGGACTCGACAGAGAAGGTGTGTACCTTTAACCAAGTAACAGTGTATGGGACTGAATAGAAGAAGGACTCGACAGAGAAGGAGCGTACCTTTAAGCAGGCAACAGTGTATGGGACAGAGTAGAAGGACTCGACAGAGAAGGTGTGTACCTTTAAGCAAGTAACAGTGTATGGGACTGAATAGAAGAAGGACTCGACAGAGAAGGAGTGTACCTTTAAGCAAGTAACAGTGTATGGGACTGAATAGAAGAAGGACTCGACAGAGAAGGAGTGTACCTTTAAGCAAGTAACAGTGTATGGGACTGAATAGAAGAAGGACTCGACAGAGAAGGTGTGTACCTTTAACCAAGTAACAGTGTATGGGACTGAATAGAAGAAGGACTCGACAGAGAAGGTGTGTACCTTTAAGCAAGTAACAGTTTATGGGACTGAGTATAGAAGAAGGACTCGACAGAGAAGGAGCGTACCTTTAAAGGTCCAGACCATGCTGTTTTAGCGTCAAAAACGCTTCGAATCGTGTTCCTGCGCGACCGAACACTTCCCGATGTTTGCAGTTAGTTAGAAAACCACTTTCTTACCGTCTTCAACAATGTTTGGTTTACTTCGGAATCTTGTAAGGCCGTAATCCGACGAATTTTGTGACCGAAGCGACGGATTTCTTCTCCAAAACGACCCGCCATTGTGCCGCGTGATCTTCGCGAGACTGGCTTATGAATAAATTATCCGTGACGTCACATAGTGTGAAGATGCCGTTTACCAACATGGCAACAAGCGTGACTGCAGACGAAATTGAACCGTACATGTTCGAACTACCAGTTTCTCTCCTCGAATCAAGCATGAAAGATGAGGAGCGGAGGCCACTTCCAGCAGTAGTGAAAAGACAGTGACGATGAAAATTGCGACTCTGTTTGTCTCAGCGATCAAAGGTAAACACGCCCGCTCTCTGTGCTGAACTTATCGTCTGCTTTCGAGTCTGTGCTATTTTTATATTTAGTCAAGTTTTGACTAAATATTTTAACATCGAGGGGGAATCGAAACGAGGGTCGTGGTGTATGTGCGTGTGTCTGTGTGTGTGTCTGTGTGTGTGTCTGTGTGTGTGTGTAGAGCGATTCAGACTAAACTACTGGACCGATCTTTATGAAATTTGACATGAGAGTTCCTGGGTATGAAATCCCCGAACGTTTTTTTCATTTTTTTGATAAATGTCTTTGATGACGTCATATCCGGCTTTTCGTGAAAGTTGAGGCGGCACTGTCACGCCCTCATTTTTCAACCAAATTGGTTGAAATTTTGGTCAAGTAATCTTCGACGAAGCCCGGGGTTCGGTATTGCATTTCAGCTTGGTGGCTTAAAAATTAATTAATGACTTTGGTCATTAAAAATCGAAAAATTGTAAAAAAAAATAAAAATTTATAAAACGATCCAAATATACGTTTATCGTATTCTCCATCATTTGCTGATTCCAAAAACATATAAATATGTTATATTCGGATTAAAAACAAGCTCTGAAAATTAAATATATAAAAATTATTATCAAAATTTTTTTTTCGAAATCAATTCAAAAACACTTTCATCTTATTCCTTGTCGGTTCCTGATTCCAAAAATATATAGATATGATATGTTTGGATTAAAAACACGCTCAGAAAGTTAAAACGAAGAAAGGTACAGAAAAGCGTGCTATCCTTCTTAGCGCAACGAATACCCCGCTCTTCTTGTCAATTCCACGTGCACTGCCTTTGCCACGGGCGGTGGAGTGACGATGCTACGAGTATACGGTCTTGCTGCGTTGCGTTGCGTTCAGTTTCATTCTGTGAGTTCGACAGCTACTTGACTAAATATTGTATTTTCGCCTTACGCGACTTGTTTCACTCTCGCCTTGTCAACGCACTCGCGAATAAGTGGGATATTGTTTAAGTGTTCATGCATTGCATTCACGAGTAAAAGACTGAACAACAGCTCATCGCAGTTTTAACTGTTCTTGATTATTTCAGAGACTGGTGTCAGAGTGGCCACTGTACCTGTTGTATTGTGTGGGAGGGGCAGATTTGAGAGAGAGAGGAAGCTAGCCTGAGGTACATTGTAGAATGAAAACTTGCAGGGGAGCAAGAATGCATCACCAGCCACGAAGGTGTACATACAACTTTTTTTGAGGTGCCTATATTTGTTTGATTTTTAAATGTATGTATTTGTTGTTGTTTTTAAAGGCTATCAAGAAAACTGTTGTCATTTAAATGTGACACTCAGTCAAATATAGTTTCACACACACACAAGATTAACTCACTTGCATGCCCACAGAAGAAGTTTGCTCTTCACATTGTTCTGTTGTTGTTTTTATAATGTAATCATTGTAACATCGACAACACTCAGTAATAACCAATATTACAACACAATCACTTTTTCATCAGAACTCACTCACATACTACATGTATTAAACCCTGGTTTATGGACACTTGCATTTGTACTTTGCATGGGAAAGCAGCCTGAATTTCAGGTGAACTTTAATAAAAGAAGATTTATATGTATGTTGCTCTAGATGCATGTTTTAATAAATAATAATGACATTCAGGAAAGTAAAAGGACTGTTGAAGTTTGCTGTTGTAAAATGTCTGATGATTAGGGTTTTGTTGCACATTTAGTGAATTGACTGTACCAATTGCTGTTATTATTTACACCCAATCAGTGCATCCACATGATATTATGTAGCTTAAATTAAAGAAAATGTTTTGATGTGTTCAGAACATACTGACAAGTTGCACACTCACTGACTTTCCGAAAGAACAGGAAAGTTCTTCCTGCCTGTCTGGTCGCTGCCATCAGAGACCTCTTTCTGTCACAGAGCTACACAGGCTTCAAATGTATGTAAGATAAATAAAAGGTACATTACAACTCTCAACTGCGGGGTGTGTGTGTGTGGGGGGGGGATGTGCATAACCATTGCATACTTAAGGTCGGCTTAAACTGCAAACAGAAATGTGGAGCTTGCGTAACAATTCTTGCTTTGTCAGATTTGGAGATAGGCAGCCTCAGTCTATATAGTTGGTCGCCAGTTGGGGCGTCCTGCTTGGTGACAACTTTAGCTTTGTCAACTGGTCTAGCTGTAGCAGTCAAAGTCTGGGCACTGTTGCATTGTAGTCTTGCTGTGTATGCAGAGCTTTGTTGTAGCTGCCATAGGCCAGTGTTGCCATAGGCCAGTGTTAGGATCACCACCCCCTCAAACAGCTCGTTCAGTTAACCTGATGCCTGTTTTAGACAGAAAAAAAAGTTACCACAATCAGCAGAACTTTCACTGGAGAATGGGCATAATTCTTTCATACTTTTCTTTCTCATAGCTTTTTTTGGTTTTTATAATCTCTTCATTACACTAAATAACATCCATCTTAAGACCTATTTTGAGCCTTAATTTAAGTTGACTAGTAATGATATTAATCATAATGTATTTATTTTTATAATGTACAAACTAGAGTATGTATGTGGATATGTGTGTGATGGTGCTGGTATGGATATGTGTGGTTTGGGTTATGTGTGTACTGATGTGTACATTTTATGTGTTTTGTATGTTTTGCGAGTGCGATTTTATGTGATGTTATTCTGTACACCAGCCAAAACAAAATGTCTGGTATATTAGATAATAAACGCACCTTTAAATTTATTAGCGACTACACCCCGTCACCCTCCAGTCCCCCTCCCCCCCCATTACACCCTACACTTTTAACATTGTATAAAAAAATCATGTCCCAATATAGGTCCCTAGTTACCTGGGAGGACGTTAAGCTCCATAATCAACATCAACAACGTATTGAATTGAATTGAAAAGCTGGGGTTAGGAGGTCTAACTTCTTGAATTAAAGTGTTTTTTTCTCAGGTGCATGTAGTTTTTTATTTGCTTGAAATCATGGTGTATTCTGGTTGTAAGAGAAGAGTCAATTTCCTTGTAAGCCTGCAAAATTAAGATTTGTCATTTTTGAAGTACACAAGTTTTTGTAAGAGTCCAAAATAGTCCAGGATAAGGAGGAAAAACATAGGGTGGGTCAGGAAATCTGAAACATTGCATAGTTTTGTTTTGCCTATGTAGACACAAAAAGTACTTAGAGCACTTCCCCCCCCCCCCCCCAAGAGAGCATAGCTTAGTTTTAATTATTTTAATGCCACTGTTAGCAAGAGGAGTACTACAGACAGCAATCAAACAGTGGATTTTTTCTGTAGACATTGTTATTTCTGTTTAGGTGTTTCAGTAGTTTTCTATGCGGATAAATCATGCTGCATGATCACTAGAAACAATCCAGCTCTGTAGCATGCAAGTTTTTTAAAGGTTTTTTTCCCATGTTACTCTGAGAGAAAAAAAACCCCACAGAGATAAAGTTGAACTGGCAGTTTGACTGAAGCAGTGGTAATAACACAGAGTTGTGCTCTTCCTACAATCAATGTTTTGATGTGGATGATGATGTCCGAACATGTACTTGGTTGTATTATTTTGCTAGACTATTTGTTTCTGTTAGATATATCTGCTCACATGATTGTTGTTCATAATTTGACATTACATTTACTGCTGATCAAAATGTATTGTTGGAATAGGTCTGCTTAATATTCTGACTGCAGTTTTGTAATAAAATCAAATAACACAGATGTTTTAAGTATCAAAGTGCTTTTCACACACACACACACACACACACACACACACACACACACACACACACACACACACACACACACACACTCACACACTATGAGTATGACTGCAAACATGAATTTGTACTTGTATTAATTATAATTACTGTATTACAGAACCTGATCTGAAAAAAAGGACAACAGCAAATTATTCATGCAAGCTTGCTGTATTAACGATTTCTTTATCCATTTAATACAACACTGAATTAAAAGATAACAACTATAACAACGTGTGTGTGTTTGTGTGAATGTCTATGTGTATATGGACGGACACTGATTAAACCTGAGACTCATCGATTACCCAGGTGAGTGTAAAAGAGGGAGAGAGAGAGGGAACTTTAAGGTGGGTGCATGGGGACAGACATGTAGTAACAGATATATGTTTTAATCTGTAATCTTAACACATGTGCTTAAAATTAGGAACAGATGCCATTCCACTACAAATACTGTCAGTCTGACAAAAACGCCCAGTGACACTGAACCCCTATCCCTCACAGAACACATTCAGTATACATGTACTCACTTCGAGTCCTTTCGTCTGCGTTTAGTGAAAGCAGATCGTTCTGATGACATTGGTATCCGGTTTCTGACCTCCTGTGAGTGGTCAACAATTGTCGGAACTGGAACTGCGTCAGGCAACAGCTGTTTTGTGTGTGCCAGGTTTTCTTGCCGGCTTAACTGCGTTCACATTGGAAGAAAGTGTCGCGAAACACAGCACATCGTGTTGGCCGTTTCCAGTTAATCAGTCTTGCTGCAGAAGTTGTAAGCCCATCGGAAAAAGGTGACAACTGATGCCTGAACCTTTTTTCTACACTTCATAGCTATCAGCAGCCGTGCGCATTCCTTCGGCGTGTTGTTGATGCTCGATGCAGGCAAACGCCCACTTGAGCCTAAGCTGTACACGAAATGACGTCACAGCCGGTTCTCGTCTACTGGCGGCCATTTCAAAGTCTCGTTTAGCAGACGAATTTGGCGGAACGTTTTTAATTAAATCACAATGATAAAGCTACGAATCGGTGAATTTCTTTACATTTTTGGAATCTTTAGGTGCATTTCTCTAACCTTCAGTCATCGGTTAGTGGTTCTAATAACCTTTAAAACAGCGTGGTCTGGTCCTTTAAGCAAGTAACAGTGTATGGGACTTAGTAGAAGAAGGACTCGATAGAGAAGGAGCGTACCTTTAAGCAAGTAACAGTGTATGGGACTGAGTAGAAGAAGGACTCGACAGAGAAGGAGCGTACCTTTAAGCAAGTAACAGTGTATGGGACTTAGTAGAAGAAGGACTCGATAGAGAAGGAGCGTACCTTTAAGCAAGTAACAGTGTATGGGACTTAGTAGAAGAAGGACTCGACAGAGAAGGAGCGTACCTTTAAGCAAGTAACAGTGTATGGGACTTAGTAGAAGAAGGACTCGATAGAGAAGGAGCGCACCTTTAAGCAAGTAACAGTGTATGGGACTGAGTAGAAGAAGGACTCTACAGAGAAGGAGTGTACCTTTAAGCAAGTAACAGTGTATGGGACTGAATAGAAGAAGGACTCGACAGAGAAGGAGTGTACCTTTAAGCAAGTAACAGTGTATGGGACTGAATAGAAGAAGGACTCTACAGAGAAGGAGTTTGCCTTTAAGCAAGTAACAGTTTATGGGACTGAGTATAGAAGAAGGACTCGACAGAGAAGGAGTTTGCCTTTAACCAAGTAACAGTTTATGGGACTGAGTATAGAAGAAGGACTCTACAGAGAAGGAGTTTGCCTTTAACCAAGTAACAGTTTATGGGACTGAGTATAGAAGAAGGACTCGACAGAGAAGGAGCGTACCTTTAACCAAGCAACAGTGTATGGGACTGAGTATAGAAGAAGGACTCGACAGAGAAGGAGCGTACCTTTAAGCAAGTAACAGTGTATGGGACTGAGTATAGAAGAAGGACTCGACAGAGAAGGAGCGTATCTTTAAGCAAGTAACAGTGTATGGGACTGAGTATAGAAGAAGGACTCTACAGAGAAGGAGCGCACCTTTAAGCAAGTAACAGTGTATGGGACTGAGTATAGAAGAAGGACTCTACAGAGAAGGAGCGCACCTTTAAGCAAGTAACAGTGTATGGGACTGAGTATAGAAGAAGGACTCTACAGAGAAGGAGCGCACCTTTAAGCAAGTAACAGTGTATGGGACTGAGTATAGAAGAAGGACTCTACAGAGAAGGAGCGCACCTTTAAGCAAGTAACAGTGTATGGGACTGAGTATAGAAGAAGGACTCGACAGAGAAGGAGCGCACCTTTAAGCAAGTAACAGTTTATGGGACTGAGTAGAAGAAGGACTCGACAGAGAAGGAGCGTACCTTTAAGCAAGTAACAGTTTATGGGACTGAGTAGAAGAAGGACTCGACAGAGAAGGAGCGTACCTTTAAGCAAGTAACAGTTTATGGGACTGAGTAGAAGAAGGACTCGACAGAGAAGGAGCGCACCTTTAAGCAAGTAACAGTTTATGGGACTGAGTAGAAGAAGGACTCGACAGAGAAGGAGCGTACCTTTAAGCAAGTAACAGTTTATGGGACTGAGTAGAAGAAGGACTCGACAGAGAAGGAGCGTACCTTTAAGCAAGTAACAGTTTATGGGACTGAGTAGAAGAAGGACTCGACAGAGAAGGAGCGCACCTTTAAGCAAGTAACAGTGTATGGGACTGAGTATAGAAGAAGGACTCGACAGAGAAGGAGCGTACCTTTAAGCAAGCAACAGTGTATGGGACTGAGTGGAAGAAGGACTCGACAGAGAAGGAGTGTCCCTTTAAGCAAGTAACAGTGTATGTTCTTTCTTTATTGGGTGTTTAACGTCGTTTTCAACCGTTCAAGGTTATATCGCGACGGAACAGTGTATGGGACTGAGTAGTAGAAGGACTCGACAGAGAAGGAGTGTGCATTTAATACAGCAAAGTAACAAGTAAAGAACCTCCCCGCCCACACTGCATGGAAATTAGGCTATGGAAATTAGGCTGACCGACACTCTGTCTACGCACTTCCTGTTCTGTATGACGTCGGCTGCTGTGTGCGTTACAACAGCATCTTCTGTTCCGCTTTATCGAGGTTGGCGTCAGGGAATGTATACAGCCTGTTGGCGTCTGCCTTTCCTGATGATAAGAGACACGGTTCCTTCAAAGACCTTTGGTTCTACCTGTTGAAGATGTTAGAGGGGCGAAAACGGCAACTAAGATACAGCTCTAGCGGTGTCAGTGACGTCAAAGGCTGACCGGTCGTGACAGTTCGGCCGAAGAAACCAAGCAGCTCTTTTGACTAGTTCGTTAGAAAAGAGAGAGAGAGAGAGAGAGAGAGAGAGAGAGAGAGAGAGAGAGAGAGAGAGAGAGAGAGAGTCTTACCGGCTTACGACAGGCGTTGTTCTGCGCCTCAAAGAGCTCTGTTTACCTGGCTGAACCAATGCGTGCAGGCTAGGCCACACGCGTATTTTCACTCTAGCGAATCCGAGCTGCAAAAGATAGTCATGGTATCTTCCCCATGAGGACGCAAAGGTATGTTTTTACATTTAGTCAAGTTTTGACTAAATGTTTTAACATCGAGGGGGAATCGAAACGAGGGTCGTGGTGTATGTGTGTGTGTGCGTGCGTGCGTGTGTGTAGAGCGATTCAGACCAAACTACTGGACCGATCTTTATGAAATTTTCCATGAGAGTTCCTGGGATTGATATCCCCGAACGTTTTTTTCGTTTTTTTGATAAATGTCTTTGATGACGTCATATCCGGTTTTTCGTGAAAGTTGAGGCGGCACTGTCACGCTCTCATTTTTCAACCAAATTGGTTGAAATTTTCGTCAAGTAGTCTTCGACGAAGCCCGGACTTCGGTATTGCATTTCAGCTTGGTGGCTTAAAAATTAATTAATGACTTTGGTCATTAAAAATCGGAAAATTGTAAAAAAATAAAAAAAAAATTATAAAACGATTCAAATTTACGATCATCTTATTCTCCATCATTTTCTGATTCCAAAAACATATAAATATGTTATATTTAGATTAAAAACAAGCTCTGAAAATTTAAAATATAAAAATTATTATCAAAATTAAATTGTCGAAATCAATTTAAAAACACTTTCATCTTATTCCTTGTTGGTTCCTGATTCCAAAAACATATAGATATGATATGTTTGGATTAAAAACACGCTCAGGAAGTTAAAACGAAGAGAGGTACAGAAAAGCGTGCTAACCTTCTCAGCGCAACTACTAAACCGCTCTTCTTGTCAATTTCACTGCCTTTGCCATGAGCGGTGGACTGACGATGCTACGAGTATACGGTCTTGCTGAAAAATTGCATTGCGTTCCGTTTCATTCTGTGAGTTCGACAGCTACTTGACTAAATGTTGTATTTTCGCCTTACGCGACTTGTTTCTTCATCAGTTTGAGGCGGGTAAACAGAGGCCGTTTAATGTAATTTGACAGAGATTTCAACGAAATAGACGATTATCGGAAATAACTCCGTCGGGTTTGTATGCGTTGTGGAAGAGTGACCTATTGTTGCAAAACCTTGTACAAACATTCGAGGGGCCAATCACTAGCGAGGGGTGTGTCGGAAACACGTGCGTCACTCTCCCACAACCCATGCAAACCCCACGGAGTTTGTAATAACTAATACATCCAGATTTGCCTTCGTCAAAAGTTCGTGAGTTCCGATCTTTGCGAGTTTGTTGAAGTGGTGACGTCACATCCCGTCACGGTCACCACTTTCCAATTTCGGTCCAGATCTACGCGAAGTTCTTCGTGCGCGTTCGTCTGTTTTTCGAAACAGTGATGACGAGTAGTGTTATATATCGCAATATTCCAGACATCTGAATATGCTGGGTACACAATTGCAAGCAACACTGAAAAAACAAATTCTGAAAAGCGAACCACACGCGGCACTGGCACACGGTAGGATATGTCGCCCGTCGACTCGAGTTCTGAGTTTTGTGTGGGTATCCGTGTCTCCAAAATGAACAGTTTACAGATGCACAGTCCACAGAAGCGTCGTAAAGATATCAAACTTTAACACTGCGCACATAAAACATATTTTTAACATTATCAAAAGGACTAAAAGTACTCACGAACAGGGGCGGATCTGGGTTTTGAAAGGGGGGGGGTGCAAAGTTCTTTTTTTTTTGTTTTTTTGTATCTTATCAGCGAAGCGCCGAACCGATGGCGCGAAGCGCCGAGCATCCTAGGGGGGTCCGGGGGCATGCCCCCCCGGAATTTTTTTTAAAAAGGAAGCAAAATTGTGCAATCTGGTGCAATCTGAGCGTGTAAAGTGCTATTTTCAGGTGATACATTTTTCTTCTTTTTTTTTCTTCTTTTTTTTGTTTTTGTCATGCTGGGGGGGGGTGCAATTGCACCCATTGCACCCCCCCCCCCCCCAGATCCGCCCCTGCACGAAGATTGCTGATTGAGGTTCGTCAAACACGCCTTTTTCACCACGCAGATCCCGGTCTTCGGCAAGCAGTGGTGGGCGCGAAAAACCAAGCGCATGCACATTGAGGCACAAAGTTAAAAATAGAGAGGAAATCCCCACCACCGACGAATGTTCGTCTGACGAAGGTTGAAACTGGATGTCCCTAATTTCGGAATTCGTCTCTTAACTAGACTTGACACTCGTACAAACATCCAACTTTTTGTATTCGCCGGCTTACACTAGTTACACGAGCGTCAGCTTGGATGGATCAGCTGAACTCTGTGGTGACCTCCGCTTGACTGTGATGGGAAGGGTGTTGAATGCCCTTATCAGTCCCTCCCCACTCACGGGCAGCAATGTCCGCATTCTACGTATTTTATAGTTTCGCATTGCCTATTGTGTTACCATTGTTTTGATATGAGCATGTTACAAAAAATAATGTTGTTCTCCAGAAATACTGTCTGCGGTAGATGTTCTATGTATTTTCTGACGTCGCGGTTTGCGGTCACAAGTTGTTCTGTTCATGTTTCTATTTTTTACGATTTCTGCTTCAAGGCACAGTCCTTCTGCTCACTATCTCTAACCTGCGCAGGCTTTTATATGGGAGGATCGAAACTATCTCTCAGTTGGACATGTATCAAAATTAAACATCCTGACGGCTGGAAGGTTTCGATGAACCAATTTGTACAGAGTGGCTTTTAAGAAAAGTGTTCATAAAACCGTCCCAGTCTGTACAGAAAACATCTAGGCTGTTGATTGTTAGTATGTGTACAAGTGGATGGGATGGCCTTATTCTGTGTACAAGTGGATGGGATGGCCTTATTCTGTGTACAAGTGGATGGGATGGCCTTATTCTGTGTACAAGTGGATGGGATGGCCTTATTCTGTGTACAAGTGGATGGGATGGCCTTATTCTGTGTACAAGTGGATGGGATGGCCTTATTCTGTGTACAAGTGGATGGGATGGCCTTATTCTGTGTACAATAGATGGGATGGCCTTATTCTGTGTACAAGTGGATGGGATGGCCTTATTCTGTGTACAATAGATGGGATGGCCTTATTCTGTGTACAAGTGGATGGGATGGCCTTATTCTGTGTACAATGGATGGGATGGCCTTATTCTGTGTACAATAGATGGGATGGCCTTATTCTGTGTACAATAGATGGGATGGCCTTATTCTGTGTACAATAGATGGGATGGCCTTATTCTGTGTACAATAGATGGGATGGCCTTATTCTGTGTACAAGTGGATGGGATGGCCTTATTCTGTGTAAAAGCCTGGCCAAATCGGAAATGAAGAGCCGAATAGTTTACACAGTAAGGACTTTGTTTTTCAAATACTGTTTGACTCCATCCCATAAGTAGTCAATACAGTAACCAGATTCAGAGCCGTCGGTTAAGGATGGATTGTGTTTAGGTTTTTGAGTGGTTTAAATAAGCGAGGACGATGCCGTGCTAAATGCGCTCTGTCTAATTCAGCGACCTTGTACTTTGGTCCTTGCCCTTTTCTGCTCTTGTCCGAACTTTGTAATTTGATGACTACTTTTGTAGAGATGGCCAATGGCCTAAGGGAAACAGTCAACCTTGTTAGACGCAAGAAGTGAGTCTGAAAGCCTGTTAGTGGTCCCAAACCATAATTATTTGCTCGACAGCCGTACAGGCATATAGTGTCAAACTCTTATGTACGCGTGTCGTGTTCGACCGTTCAGTGATAGGAATAGAGTCGAGAGAGATGATGCTGATGATGTCATTGGTGTTACAGGTG
>NC_090247.1:1985146-1992646 GCF_037325665.1 Littorina saxatilis | reverse complement strand
ACGAGTACCCTCCCCTTGCATCGTTAGCAGACGACTTTTGAGAATCTGTCGGTAGTGTGTTTTGGTGTGCGCCTTCAGCTATCAAACATCGGCTGTTTCACGTGTTTTGCGAGCAAGTCTACTCTTTTGCCTGGCTCTGCAGTAAGTCCACATATTTTTCCGTAACCCAGTCATATTCCTTCAAAATGCAATCAATCGGCGGTGACAGACGTGTCGGTCGCGTTTTCCTCACACCGGGCCATACCAGTTTAAGTTCATCCATGCAAACACACTCGCAAAACAGTTTATCACGTAGATACATTTCAAATAGGGAGCAAATGGTTAAATCTAAACCTACATATTTGTTCCCTAAAATTTGCTTCTCTGTCAATAAGCCTAATTACACACGTTCGAGAAAAACAACGTGGAATCGATTCTGAATCGAGTAAGCCAAATGGGTCCCAAACCCATTTCGCCCGTTCTGCCGACCTGAAACGCAAAACAAAAGAATTGTGCGCTTCAACTAAATTAATTTCTATTCGACTTCATTACTTTCTTGCAACTTATGAACCTTTACTTAAAGCTTTTAAATGGTCTGAAAGTAGTGTTACCGCGTACTTATCGATGCACTCATTCGTTTTATTTTTTCAGCGACGGTCACTTAGTTTAAGGTTGCAAAAGGGCTAAGTCTCGCTGGCAACAGTTTTACCCTGCACAGATCGCAACAGTGCCGCTAGTAGTCTACACTTTGTGTTTGATGGTAGAATGGGATATACAGATTACAACACTCGTGGTTTTTTATATGGCTTGTATTTCAGTCAAGACCCAGCGGGAATATCAATCGAGAGCCACTCGCCAGAGGCTCGTGTCTCCCGATGATATTCATCCGCTGGGTCTTGACTGAAATACAAGCCATATAAAAAACCACTCGTGTTGTAACCTATACATATATATATATATATATATATATATATATATATATATATATATATATATACACATGTAAATCATTTACAAAAGATAAACATAAACGTAAAAAAAAAAATGAAGCAGAAAAACTATTCACAGGACTATGTTCACATTACAGGCTTCACACGAATTCTTACGTCATGTTCAGAATTGGGAATTTACGGAACATGTAAAATTAAAATGTGTTATCAAACTGAGCTTTAATCTGATGAAACACTGATGCTATATGGACAAATATGATCAATATGAAAATAAATCAAAAACGAAGTCTTCCATCACTGTGACTTTTCGTAATATGACATTAAATGTAATGAGAGGTGTTTTTGAAGGTATTGAGACTCGTTGGGACTCGAACTGTTTCCGGGAGAGAATTCCACAAAACGCTGCCAGATTAAGCTCAACTTGATTTAAAGAGATCTATCCGTAGAATGGGGACATTGAATTTTCGGTTTGGTTTGGCTTTAAATTTTGAAATGAAAGCACGTGGTGCACGGCCGGAAAGGAGTTTGTGAAGGAGTACGCCTTTATTTGATTTAAATCTTTCTTTTAAGGGCTTTCTTTCTTTCTTTATTTGGTGTTTAACGTCGTTTTTAACCACGAAGGGTTATATCGCGACGGTTTCTTTTAAGGGCAAAATCGTGAGTTTTTTATAATCGTCAAAAGCGAGACTGGATTGTTTCAATATAATTAATTTCAGTGCTCGTCTGTGTAGACTATACAGTGGTTTTAAAATATTTGCACTGGCAGAGTCCTAGATGGTCGAACAATAATCCGTGATGATTAAAAATTAAAATCTTGAGTGTGGATCAAGAAAGTGTTTTATTTTATTCAACAGATATCTCATAGTTTTTCTCGACATGGTTTTACTTAACGACCTAACATAATGGTCCCAAAATAAATTATTATCGATATTTACTCCCAGAACTTTGTGATCTCCTACTTCCGCTATTGCGTCGTTGCCAATTAATATGGAATGAGGATTATTCTTGATGTTTTGTCTGTTTTGCCCTGTTGTGACTAACATGTATTTGGTCTTTTGGGGGTGAAAAGTCATGTGGTTATACTCCGTCCAATTTATGAGATCATCCACACTGTTCTGCAATGATGAATAAACTTTGTCTAATATTTTATCAGAAGTGTGTGTGGTCGTACCATCAGCAAAGAGTTCACAACCATCATTGATACTAAAAGGAAGATCGTTAATATACAGGGAGAAGAGAAGTGGCTCAAGGACAGAACCCGGGGAGACTCCATATGACACAGGTCTTTTATTTGACATAGTGGAATTAACGCAGACGAGAGAGAGAGAGAGAGAGAGAGAGAGAGAGAGAGAGAGAGAGAGAGAGAGAGAGAGAGAGAGAGAGAGAGAGAGAGAGAGAGAGAGAGAGACGGGGACAGAGACACAGACACAGACAGACAGACATACAGACAGACAGACAGACAGACAGACAGACAGACAGACAGAAGGAGCGAGAGAGAGGGGGGGTGGAGAGTGAGAGAAGAAGATGAAAACCTTGAAAGGCAGTTTTGAAACCTGGAACTCCCAATTGAAAGATGCATATAATTTGAAGCAAATCATGTGAGAGCGGATGAATAACCGCTCAGCGCGTTCCCTTTACTGCTTTTGGGGGCAACTACTTGCGGTTTCCAAGGCAAAAAAAAGTCAGTCAAGCTGACAATCCTTAGAGATAATTGCTGCCGGCTTTGGGGCTTCGTTCCAAACGTTCAACCCCTGTTTTTGTCAAATTTGATCTGCTTATTTCCAACACGCACTGGGGTTTTTTTTATCAGGAAAAAAAAGGCATTTACTCCGCATATATATATATATGATGATCTTGATTTCCGATACACTGCGCAGTAAGGTTTACAACATGTAATACGACACTATACTTCACAAACATCCCTTGCAACAAATCAATCTTTTAATCAATGCGAACCTCTACCAAGTTGCTTTTATTTATTCAGAGCGAAACGTGTACAAAGGGCGCACGAATTGCCGCTGCCTGCGTGCAACAAGCAGATACAAACTGTGTTCAACTTTTTTTTTTATATGAAAAACTGTAGTATTTACTGGGCTGCTAAAGTAATTTTGCTTTCACCTCATGTGCGAATGTGCTTGAATCATGCCAAGGAATTCTAAATTTAGAAAGCACTAGATAATAGAATAATAGACGATCTTATTTGGGTTGTGGAAGGGTGAATACCCTTGCTTTTAATGAGGCAAACTTTCCACGCTTGCTCCTTGACCACGTGACGTGTGTGAGACACACTCCTCGCAAGTGACTGGTCTATAATGTCACGTGGAAAAGTTTGCCTCAATATTTCCACGCGAAACAACTCTTTCACAAGCTATACAAACCCGACATAGGTATTTCTTAAAACTCGTCTATAATGACAAATTAGAGCTGCCAGAAGACTCAGGACAAGCCATCACCACTTGCATCCATGTTGTCTACAAAGATTTGTTCGACTTTTTCGATCCAGCATCAGCTGTGAAAATATCTTCAGTCCCAAGAAACGGATTCAATGTCTTCTTGAAAGCTGAAAGTCTTTCGACCTCCCGCAGTGGGTTTCATTTTCCTATTCTCAGGAAGAAGGAAGTAGACTTTCTTGCTCGTCTCCAGTGGTTTGATGCTGTCTAGAACTTGTTTTCCTTGCTGTTTATTACGGGCGGTAAATGTCAGACTAGTTATTGGTTTAAGCGTGTTTTATTCAATTTCTCATCCACACGTTTCAAACAATAACAACATTAAGAACGTTAACAAGCAGATTGCTTATGGACACGTTCTTAAAATGATAATCAATACACATTCCGGTAGCAAAACATGGCGAACAAGTGATAGCTTCAACACTTATCTTGATAATCTTTAATTATATTTTATACAAATAAGATGAAGAGAGAGAGAGAGAGAGAGAGAGAGAGAGAGAGAGAGAGAGAGAGAGAGAGAGAGAGAGAGAGAGAGAGAGAGAGAGAGAGAGAGAGAGAGAGAGAGAGGGAGAGAGAGAATGCCTGGCTACATCAATTGCACAGTTAATATAATAGAGACTAGTCATTGGATTGGATAAGATTTACGCCAAAAATGTAATAAATCAGTCAGCTCAGGCCCTATAATCTAGGTATAGTACCTATAAGCTACTGGAGAAAC
This sequence comes from Littorina saxatilis, assembly GCF_037325665.1. Taxonomy (NCBI): domain Eukaryota; kingdom Metazoa; phylum Mollusca; class Gastropoda; order Littorinimorpha; family Littorinidae; genus Littorina; species Littorina saxatilis. The sequence goes on along the minus strand of NC_090247.1, from coordinate 1,988,552 downwards.
GCCATGTACGTTAGTATTACTATGGATTATTGCCCCTGAATTTATACCAAAATGGCTGCCAAAAGCCAAAGAGATTCTCACCGGAAACAAAAGCAACAACACACACAAAAAGCGAACAAAGAAACAAGTCGCGTCAAGCAATATCAAAACATGTTTTTGTTGTTGTTGTTTTGTTGTGAGATCTTCAACCAAGGTCTCGTATTTAAAAACAACAACATATAAATCGATTCAGAGTGTAAGTGTGAGTGTGTGTGTGTGTGTGTGTGTGTGTGTGTGTGTGTGTGTGTGTGTGTGTGTGTGTGTGTTTGGGAGAGAGAGAGAGAGAGAGAGTGTGTGTGTGTGTGTGTGTGTGTGTGTGTGTGTGTGTGTGTGTGTGTGTGTGTGTGTGTGTGTGTGTGTGTTAGTGTATATGTGTGTGTGTTTGTGTGTGTCTGTGTGTTAGTGTGTGTGTGTGTGTGTGTGTGTGTGTGTGTGCGTGCGTATGTACAGTGTGTGTGCGTGTGTGTGTGTGTGTGTCACTGTTGTTAAATACAGTATGTTTTAGATGCAAACAAACCTAACGCGAAACCACAAGCTTCTGACTCCCGTACATATTCATTGCACCACCATCCCACACAATTACAGGCCCTTGACCGAAAAGGTCGGGATTAATCCATTGCGATTGTCCTTTATTTCTGTTTGTTGTGTCCCCTTCTGCAGCCAGGAGATTTGTCGTTCTGAAGCCTGTCCACTCTCTCACACGGGCAGCGGACCATTGGATTGTAACCACAAGAAGGGTTGTACGGTTCTCTCTCTCTCTCTCTCTCTCTCTCTCTCTCTCTCTCTCTCTCTCTCTCTCTCTCTCTCTCTCTCTCTCTCTCTCGCTCGCTCTCTCTATCTCTCTCTCTCGCTCTGTGTCTGTCTGTCTCTCTCTCTCTCTCAAAATTGTACTATGCACCTAGTCATACACATTTATGAACTACAATGTTTCTATATAATGCGCTTCTTGTACATACAGTTATACTTTTTCACTAATTATGCATTCATGTAGTAGTTGTTATTATATTAGATTAGTCCTTCGTTAGGGCAAGGGCCAGATGCAAAAAAGATACCTATGCTTATTCTGGTACCCTCGTAAAATAAAGAATTGTCATTGTCATTGTCATTGTCATTGTCTCTCCCTCTCTCTCTCATCTTCATCTGTATTCACACTGTCATAGCATAAGGGTGTTGATTTGTCAACTGATTTAACCAGAACAGTTACCATTGCTTCACTGTCGTATTGCTTACATAAACAAGAAAAGACAGAAACAAATAAGAGAAAAAGAAGGGGGTGGAGAGGGGGAGATGTTTGGGGGAGGGGGGGGGGTGGCGACAACTTAGCATCAGACTTGGTCCTTGACAAAGATTCTGGTTAGATAAACATGGCTAACTCGGCAGTCCTCGGGGTGTGTGGCGGGGTGTGTGGCGGGGTGTGTGGCGGGGTGGGTGTATGAGCCTGCTGTGGACTGGGGAATAGGGATAAAAAGGATTGAAGAAAACACCAACTTTGGTCACAATTAAGAATCAGACTATCGCAAAATTTCTGGTGAGATAAGCATTGGTGAATCATCCGTCCACCGGGGGGGTTACCGACGCAGAGAATTGTACCTTCTTTAGTGTCGGTTTTCAGCCTGACTGCTCCAAGCTTTCTGCATGTCTGGAAGCTTTCCTCTGTTTTGCCACAGACTGCGATGTCTGATGGTTCGTGTTGACCAGTTTCTGTACAAGCCGCACGATCCCTTGTTGCCGTTGCCATGTCCTTGTTGCCGTTGTCATGTCCTTGTTGCCGTTGTCATGTCCTTGTTGCCGTTGTCATGTCCTTGTTGCCGTTGTCATGTCCTTGTTGCCGTTGGCATGTCCTTGTTGCCGTTGGCATGTCCTTGTTGCCGTTGTTGCCGTTGTCATGTCCTTGTTACCGTTGTCATGTCCTTGTTGCCGTTGTCATGTCCTTGTTGCCGTTGTCATGTCCTTGTTGCAGTTGTCATGTCCTTGTTAAGCATTCCGTAGAGGGATGGAGAATGTTTGGGAGGAACCGAGGAGTACTGTCGATACAATTGCCTGTAAAATCAATAACGTCCTTTTTGGAAAACTTCCAGTATGGGCGTCGTACCTTGTTCTGGCGATGCTGGTTAGCTGTATTAATAGCTGATGTAATAGTGTAGTGATGGGGGGAGCAATGGGGGGGGGGGGGACCGAAAAGTTCCTTCTCCTCAAAGTAAGTAGTGAGGCCCTTAAATTGTGATGTGCGTTCAGGCTGACAGTGCCGTTAGGATAACTAACTTCGCGTCTGGCCACAAGAGAGCTTGCTGTACAATGCCTCAAGACTTGAGTCTACCCCTCAGTTGTGAAAGTGAGACACTTTTCTTTCTTTTTTAAAAGTTAACTTTGCTGTAAGTTCGAGGAGTGCTGAGGCCAGAAATAAGAAATACATTGGGTTTGAACGTGCTAATTTCAATGACAATGACCGAAACCTAGGGGATGATTTATCAGCCTTTTTCTACAAAAAAACACTACTGATGACATTTCTAAACATTTTAGTGTGGATATGCAAACAAATCAAGATTCAAATGATCACGCATAAAGAACACTGATAGAGTAACAACGTAGAACACAAAACAACGTAGAGAACTTTGCTGGTAAATTGTAAAACAAGACTTTGACCCAACTTTTGAAAGTAAATTGCAAACATGAAACACACACATCCATGACATTAAACGGGTAAAAATGATTAGAAACTGTTCACACTGAGTCATATTTAAGGTAAGTTATCCCTTAACCCAGAGCGAAGATACGAATACCCCTTAACGGACTAAACTGTGAACTGTAACGCTTCTCCTACCCCTACCGTCTATCGATGTTGACAGAAAACATGCTTCCTGTCTACGCATGAGAGGAGATAACTCAAAGAGACATGACATTTTTTAAATATAGTTTTTATGTAAGTTCAAGGATAGCTAAGGAGAGGAGTTATATGAAAGGAACACTTTTTTTGTGATATAATGTATTAAACGTAACTGTATGGTTTATCAGGCGTTTGCACAAGAATAACCACTGAATAAATCAGTAAAACTGAACACGTGTTATCAATTGTCGAGCTTAAATAGCACCTGGTTTCAATCAGTTCTTTATTTATGTTATATATCTTTATAATTTAGGACACGTCAGTTGGGTAAAAACCCTTTTTAAATTCTACTTCCTGTTTCAAGGTCAAAATTCGATGTAATGTGATGATAATAAGGTAGTATATCCTAATTGTGTGCAGGGTATATTTTATAGCCGTTGATTCAGCCTCACCATCTGTAACACGAACCACTTTTCACCTCCCCTCTCAAATATCCTCCCGGCAAATACCGCCCTCTACCCGCCTCCCTATTCCATTGCTCAA
>NC_090247.1:1957646-1980146 GCF_037325665.1 Littorina saxatilis | reverse complement strand
TTTGGCTTCCTGCCTGTTCAGATTACTGTCTGTTTGCATGGCTGTCTACACTGCTTTGGCTTCCTGCCTGTTCAGATTACTGTCTGTTTGCATGGCTGGCTACACTGCTTTGGCTTCCTGCCTGTTCAGATTACTGTCTGGCCGTTGTATGGCTTCTTTGCCCCGTTCTGCCTTTCTGTCTGTGTGTGTGATTCTTTCAAAGATAATTAAAAAAAAATTCAAAACTGGAAAATACGTCGTTGACTAATTCAGAACATCCAAAATCGACTTTCATGTCAGATCAGCAATACATCCATTCATACCTGTTACAATTCCTTCTCATGGGATAATACCTCTCAAGTCCTACTAATATGCACTATGCATTGAATTAGCGACACAATTCCCATCAACAGGTTTTCGAGTCATTATAGAAGCAGACTTAGTCCTATAAAGCTGACAATAAAGGCCTCCAAACCAGCCTTGTACGCAAAATAACCCTGTGCACTACTTCCCCAGCAGTCACTTGTCATTATACCATAATGCGTACCCAATACAAACTCACATGCCTAGTCACATCTAGGAAATACCATCAAATACGGTGCTGAACAATGACAATACTGGTCAAGACAATGAATACTCTTTATCAGAAAACGTACGAGAAAAACATAGAAAGTGACCGCAACATGAGAACTGAAATGCCACCCGACACAGGAATCATCGTTCAATAACCTTCTGCTCAAACCGTTTCAAACATATCTAGACAGGTAAAATGAGTCGTCTGTCTTCTGCTTTTCTGTCTCTGACTGTCTCTGACTCTGTCTCTGTCTCTGACTCTGACTCTGACTCTGACGGTCGGCGAGCCGTTCAGCTTGAGCAAGCTTTTCTCTTTCGAGCTCGAACCTTTGTCTTTCGAGCTCCAACTTTAATTGGCAGGTATTGTCAGTTGGAACAAGCTGATGTACGGACGTCATCTTACGTCAAAATGAAATAACAAGAACCGGACAACCGGTCAATTGCCAGGGATTGTCAATCATATGTACTTGTACAGTAGTTGCCTTAAATCGTTCAAAAATGAAACCGATGACCGAAAGTTCGTGTCAAACTTACACTGACTGCCTTCATCATCCAGGAAACAAAACAACAACAGAATCCGGTTTTCACTGCATAGAATCGCGGTGAGTTCCGCAAGGCACATAGGAGAGAAACACAAGTAGCGAAGAGACGAACTTGAGTTCATTTAGAACTCCTCCTGCCCGCAATTAGGTGTGTACAGTGCCGGAAGGTTGAAACCTTCATTAGCGTCCGCTATAGAAGACTTCGGATTAGGGATGTCTAAATAGAGTTGTTTTTGTGTGTGTCGAAAACATGAAGCTGTTTTTCTATTTTGGTTAAAACGAACGGTAAGTGCCTTCATTTTCGACGAAGAAACAAGGGGATTTTGGTGTAAACAAAGCAATTGAACTCCTTGTAGCCAAGCTTAAACAAGCGGTCTGCCAACGTCAAGACCCAATTTCACAGAGACAGAGACAGAGACAGATATATATATATATATATATATATATATATATATATAGAATGAAAGAGACAGACAGAGAGATAGACAGAGAGTGAGAGAAAGAGAGAGATACATAGGGAGATATATATATATATATAGGGAGATATATATAGGGAGAGAAAGGGGGGGGAGAGTGAGAGAGAGAGAGAGAGAGAGAGAGAGAGAGAGAGAGAGAGAGAGAGAGAGAGAGAGAGAGAGAGAGAGAGAGAGAGAGCTGTGACTTCTTTCGAAATAATACACAACCACAAAAAACGCTGTGCACATATTAAGTGGGCCAAGATATACAAATAAGTCTAAATAACAACGAAATAACAACCCAGTGCTTGAATTTAAAAATCCCGAGAAGCATGGTGCAAAACATCTCACATATGTGTAGGGTCTTGATTTTTGTAAACTGAAGCAGCAATCACTGTGTGTGTGTGTGTGTGTGTGTGTGTGTGTGTGTGTGTGTGTGTGTGTGTGTGTGTGTGTGTGTGTGTGTGTGTGTGTGTGTGTGTGTGTGTGCGTGCGAGCGTGCTTGTGTGTGTGCCTGTGTGTGTGGTTGTGTGTTTGCAGTTGGTGTGGGAATGGCAACATTGCGATAAATTGTGCGAACCACAATATGTACTCTACACACGAGAGAGAGACCACCCATGTGATAAATAAACCTCTTCACACGTTTGTATATCATGTAAATAAGGTCTGGCAAAGACCTCATTTGTTTACTGCTCATGATTACAAGGTCACAGTGAAAAACTTCATTCTAGAAACACTTTGCATTCATACTGGCCGATGTGAATGCGTGATATATTGTGTAAAAAATTCCATCTCACACGGCATTAATAGGTAGCATGCGCCTTGAGTCGCCTTGTGTGGTGAGATACGTGCGCGATATAAATCCTCGTAAATAAAATAAATAAATAGATAAATAAAATTTTGCCGTGTCCTCTGTTAAAGAATTTTGAGAACACACACTTGCACTATAATTTCTATTGCGGCGCGCATCATTGCTTTTGACGTCAGCGATGTCACGAGGCTTTGCAAGATATCAATGTTCGAGAAGACGCGTCTTCAAATAGAACACATTATTCCCCCCTCTGCTTCTTTCTCTCTGTAAACTTGTAGGGCTAGTTATTTTTCGGTAACTTACCCAACAACCAAAATCACTTACCCAACAACGGGCCTGAATTCTCGATAGCTCATGGGTAGAGAATGTACACATTGTGGATCTACTTTTTGTGACTCAAAAGTTCCGAACACTCTAATGTACAAAATATACATTTCTGGAGCAAACAATACAAACATACCGCATTTAAACCAGCAACTACAGGCTTGAACACATGAATCTCAATATAAAATCCATGAGTTTGGTTGTTTTCTGAATTCAGATCTGCCGTGCACAATCGTTTATCGCTAGCAACATCCCAAGGCAAGTAACTCTCATACTTTGTCTAGCGAAAGGAGTAGTTCCCCTTTCAGATTTCGGCTGCATCGACAAGCAACAATTACTGCAATCCGACGGTCAGTTTTCAACAATAGTTCATTTTATAAACAGATCAGGGGCGGATCAGTTCATTTTATGGGGGGGGGGTTAATAGTATATTGTGAAGATATGGGTGTGAAGGCGCGAAGCGCCGAGCCGACGGCGCGAAGCGCCTAGCTTGCTAGGGGGGTCCGGGGGCATGTCCCCCCGGAAAATTTTGAAAAAAAGGATGCAAAATGGTGCAATCTGGTGCATTCTGAGGATGATCATTACCAGTTTCAGGCAGCAGATTTTGTCACTGATTAATACCCCCAAACAACAACAACAACCCAACAAAACACAACAAAATATGTTTATTTTTTGGCTGGGGGGGGGGGGGGGTTCCGGAAACCCCAGAACCCCCCCCCCCCCCCCCCCCTCGTCCGCCCCTGCAGATCACACGCAATCAAATGCACACATCTAATTAATTTGAAGAACATGCAGCGGTTTCATACACTATTTTGCCCAATAAAACTGAACTTCATACAGATTTTAACGTTGGAACATGGGTGTAAAACTTCGTCTGCCAGTCCCATTCGATGAAAGAACATTTCCTAAGCGATACCAAAACATGAACAGAACACACACTATAATGCCTTTACCGCCACAGCAGAATAACAACATAATATGTACTTGATTTTAGTCCAAAACAAGGAAGCGGACAAGAAGTGTTAACAAAATTGAATGATTTTCACGGAACTATACAACCGCGCATTATTCAATCGCCTGCGCAGGTAGACTGGTTGGGTGAATAGGATTCGATCACACTTTCGCACAAAAACTCCTCTTTTCTTTGAATAACCGAAGAAAGGAGGAATAAAGAGGTTACATACCTCGTCTCAGTGAATATGAAAAATAATGGTCTCAGTTCGCGGTTCGACCATTATTTTTATTAATCACTGAAACTCGGCATGTAACCTCTTCTTATTCCCCCCTCTGCTTCTTTAAGCCGCCATTATAATAATGGGGCTTACTGGATTTGCTCTGTCTGTTTGTTTGTTTGTTTGTTTGAGGCGGGCGGGCGGGCGGTCGGTCAGTCGGTCGGTGTTTGTCGGGTAAGACTTGTATCTCTGGGTCAATTAAGCTCAAATTTTGTGAAATTGTTAGGAATAGGCTTTGATTTTTGAATGCAAAAATTTACATTCCTAACGGTAGTCAAACGGAAGATATTAGCTTTTAACGCTCTCTCTCTCTCTCTCTCTCTCTCTCTCTCTCTCTCTCTCTCTCTCTCTCTCTCTCTCTCTCTCTCTCTCTCTCTCTCTCTCTCCATGCTCTCAGGCGCGGAGAGCGGGTCATGAGTGTGTGCTACGTGACTGCGTACGAATCTCAAATGTGTGCAAACAAGATAAGGAGTTTCAACATTCCTGACGTCAAGCCTAGACTTCAATAACAAGATAAGACTTTAATGATGAAGGACATTTTACAAAAGTTTCATTAACAAAAGAGTCCCTTGTCGTGCCATTAGCCGGGGACGAAAGAAGTGTTATTTTTGTCTTTTTCGTTAAAACAACAACACACAAAACACACACAGCTACACTCTGTAAACGGAATACTGACCTTCCCCGCAAACACAGTTACGCTTTTAGCGAAACATTATATGGACATTATAAGATGTTTGATGGGTTGTTGACAGACCAGCTTTTTTGTCGGTCCGAGGGGGAGCATATCGTCTTTTGTTTCATATTTATTGACCAAGGCCGAAGGCCGCGGTCAATAAATATGAAACAAAAGTCGATATGCCCCCCGAGGACCGACAAAAAAGCTGGTCTGTCAGCAAACCAGCAAACATCGTTTTTGTCATCATTTTGGTAGTGAGAAAATAAGTGCACAATCAACCCAGGGAGCCATGCTTTGAAACACGGGTTCCGTGCTGATAACCACACGAGTCCCGGTTTGATAACCACTGGCAATCAACGATAGCCGTGGAGCGAGGATTATCAGAATGAGCTGGCGTGTGAAAGCAACTGTCTGTGTTTTTGAGTTCATTAAATGTTGGGATGAATATGTCAGGTTTGAGGATGCACAGTTCTGTAGGTTCATCTCGGTATTCCACCCCCTCGGCTTTCTGTGGTAAATAGTAAGCTGAGTGATCGAATGTGGAAGCTACGTTTGGTCAATGGTCACCGAAGATTTGCGTCGTGCAGCGAAGGAAAGAATCGCGATCTTGTTTCCGACTCAGTACCTCTTTGTTTTTCATTAGACCTGTCATTCTGCTTGCTCGGCTTTGTTAGATGTTTGCATATCTTGTTGCTATTTTCTTTGCTTTTATTATTGTTTCTTATTTGTGCTTCGTTTATCGATACAACGTCTTGTGCACGGGTCAAAATGTGTGTGTCAGGTGTCGTTTTACTTGAACTTGACGTTCGTGTTTCTCCGAACGTCTGTGTATCGAAACACAGATACACGCACTCCATGACTTTGTAAGAAGACATAACATATCGGTAGGTTTCATTTGTTTGTGACGAATTTATTGAAGTAGTTTTGTTTTTTTGTTTACTTTTGCCAGTTTGCCAGTTGGTTTTTGGAACTTTGCAAAGCAGTGTCTTGTCGTCTGTTTAGGTCTGGGGAGACGCCAGTGAAAAGAGCCGAAGAATCCTCGAGCGTTTCTATTGGGTTTGCTTTTGATTATCCATGTAATAGGGCTTCCTGCAACTATGGTAACCGGGGATTTATTCCCCGGGGAACATGAGATTTATTTCCCAAGTGCTTGTGAATGAAAACTCGTGAAAATGATGACAATCCTCTGTAGTTTATGGATTTGTGCACGGACTCAAGTACATTGAGTGGCACACGCAGATCAGTTATTGGAATGCTTCCCAAGGAGATCGTGTAACCGCACACAGACCAGTCGTAGATCATCGGAGAAAATAATGTGGGCGAAAACGTCAAACTGTGGCCAATACATGCACGTATGCATGACACAATTTCTGTGTGTGTGTGTGTGTGTGTGTGTGTGTGTGTGTGTGTGTGTGTGTGTGTGTGTGTGTGTGTGTGTGTGTGTGTGTGTGTGTGTGTGTCTCTCTCTCTCTCTCTCTCTCTCTCTCTCTCTCTCTCGTATGGGGTGTGAAAGAGTGAGTGCCCTTGCTAGCTTTTGCCCGGACAAATATTGACATATGCTTCCTGTACGCCTGGAATGTCACGTTGAAAGGTTTCCCCACGTGACACATGACTATTTCCCACGAGACACATGATTATTTCCCACGTGACATTATGGCCCAGTCACTAGCGAGGGTGTGTGTCTCAGACATGTGTACAGGAAGCACATGTCAATATTTGTCCGAGCAAAAGCAAGGGTACTCACTCGCATACAGACCCAACAGAGTTATTTGTGAAACTCGTCTATTCTTGGGAACGACAATTTTGTTGTTGTAAAAGTATGTCAACGCAAGAGAAAGTTCCTTTTGAGAATGGCGACACTAATAGACGGGAGAACGACATGTTCCTGACAGGATGCACAGTGCGAGAACACCACCTCACGTCACATTTCTCACAGCAGATTACATGCAACATCTCTCTCTCTCTCTCTCTGAATGCAGACTATATTAATTGCACACTGTATTTTCAAGGTGCAGTTCCCATTACTGAACTCCCTGGTCAAGATTAGCATAATAGTGTCCAGATCAGATGACAATGTGGGCGAAGTCCACAAGACAAGTGCGAGCATATAAAAAATCCAATTCCAGAAAGAATGCAGAATGAATGTCAAACAAAACAATTGGATCACTCTGCTTTCTCCGTCAAACCTTCAATCCCACCCCCTACCACCCACACCCCCTACCACCCCCACCCCCTCACACCTATATCCCTCCTTCACGTAACCGATTGCAGGAAGTTGATTACAGCATGGATGCAGTAAATAGGACAGAGTGACGTCCCCTGCAGTCCAAGTCGTGTGTGCTTTTTGGCGTTGTCTTTTCGGCAAACCTCGGAATTTCTTCGAATATGTACATGCATCCGTTGTTCCTTCTGATCTAGCTGCATTCTATCTTTCATTTTGTTCGTTTGACATTTAGCCAATTTTAACTAAATGTTTTGTGGGAGACTGGGAATCAAGACGAGGATATGGCGTATGAACACACACACACACACACACACACACACACACACACACACACACACACACACACACACACACACACACACATCCGGAGAAGTATTCAGTTTTTTTCTAACGAATCCGTACAAGGCTCGGCGATGACTGATCACGGGTTTTCAGTGTTGAACTTTAAGTGTCAGGCTGACAAATGACTAAATGTTTGATTTTGCTTCACACGATTTGATCTCCTCCTTTTCTTGGCCCTCTTTTCTTTCGTAGATAAGGTTGTTCGTTTTGACCTTGTGTCTTTCATAAATTCAAGGTTTGAAAATAATATTCTACATGCAAAGAATGTTTATTCCTTCGGGTGTTGAAACATTGCTTTTGAGATATGGTTGTAACCTGGTTTTTCATTTTTTTGATAAATGTCTTTGATGACGTCATATCCGACTTTTCGTGAAAGTTGAGGCGGCACTGTCACGCTCTTATTTTTAAACCAAATTGGTTGAAATTTTGGTCAGGTTGTCTTCGACGACGCCCGGACTTAGGTATTGCATTTCAGCTTGGAGGCTTACAAATTAATTAATGAGTTTGCTCATTAAAGTTGTCATTAAAATCGATTTTTTGCAAACAGATTTAAAATTGATTGCATCGTATTCTTCATGACATTCTGAATCTAAAAATGCATACATATGTCATGTTTACTTTTAAAATGTGATCACAATTAACGAAAATAGATTAATTAGTCTTACGATTAAAATTTAAGAAATCGATCCAAAAATGATTTCATCTTATTCTTTATCGTTTCCTGATTCCAAAAACATATAGATATAATAGGTTGTATTCAAAACAAGCTCAGAAAGTTAACACGAAAACAGAAAAGCGCGCTTTCCTGCTTAGCACAACACGCTACCGCGCTATTCTGGCGTGTGCATATCACTGCGTTTTGCACGTGGGAGGTGAGCGATTTCCTTCTCGCGGGGATTGACGAAGCTGTACTGTCTTGGTGAAAAAAATACAGTGCGTTCAGTTTCATTCCGTGAGTTCGACAGCTTGACCAAATGTAGTAATTTTACCTTACGCGACTTGTTTCTTCTTCTGGGAATCAGCTTTTCTTCTGAGATATTAGGGCTCACAAACGGAGAAGTATTATTATACATTCTATAACATCAAAACTTATCCATAATATATTTAGATCGTTTAGAACCAAATAAATTAATCAATCAATCAATGGAAACATATTTCAATCAATACTTAAACAAATAAGCAGGTATATAAATTCAAACAAAGGAGAAAACAAAACAAAAAACACCATAAAGTAACAAATAGATAAATCGGCAAAAATGGTTAAAAATAAAATAGAATAAAAAACATATATATTTCTCACAAATAATTCATTTCTTCTTAACAACTATTTATAATAATTCAGTCACCTAGATTTTTTTACTTTTTACACTCTTTTTTTTAATTATTATTACATGGTTGTAACCTGATATTCTTTAAAGGCAAAGATCTTCGCGTGTAAAGGATTTGGTTCACCATCATTCTCAGGTCCGGCAAGGCTGACTTCCTTCTGTGCAGAGCTGGATTTTTTTTAAAGTTAGTTTCGTAAAAGCCACTCTTTGAGAAAATAGTTTAAAACAAATAATTCTGCAATCATTCCAAAAATTAAAATCAGAGTCACAAAAAGAAGTTTGCGATCTGTATGACTAGCACTATTCAAGAATAATGAGAGAAAAACATTCAGATACCTCCTGACTGTTTATAACGACGTTTGAAAACCCTACAATCGATTTTTGTAATGTTGTTTTTCTGTTGTGCGCTAAAATCTTAAAGTGTTATCTTACATAAAGGTTTTTGGGAACATGAAGCGAGCAGTAAACTCATATCAAATCCAGTTTATTGATCACAAAACCGTGCACACAGCTATTCATGCAGATCCTGTTTCCATGGAGATCACACAACGCCAACGAGAAGGAACAGAGGCTTCAAAAACTGTTCTCTGCATGAAACGGGCAGTAACGTATCGTTAAATTAAGTTTATGGAAAACGAAACCCTATACTCAGCTGGCCATAAAACTCCTCTGCCACACACAGCCGATACGTATTATAACTATAAAACCGTCGCAAAGAGTCCTATTTATGTTTGCTACGTCAAACAAGTATAAACCATTTTTTTCAGCTCTTTTTTCTGCATAGTAGCAGCCACAGAATTTGTCAGCAGCATTTTCTGCTGAAAAAAAAGCAATATTAAAAATATGAAACTATTTTCGATACCAATTGTGATTTATTACAGTAAAGTGTGCTATGAAGCACAGCGCAACCGCTACCGCGCCAAACAGGCTCGTCACTTTCACTGCCTTTTGCACTAGCGGCGGACTACGTTCAGTTTCATTCTGTGAGTTCCACAGCCTGACTAAATGTAGTAATTTCGCCTTACGCGACTTGTTTTTTCTCTTTTTTTGCACAATGGTTTTATGTTATTGTCCTTTGCAGGATACCCAAAACAGTTATTCAAACCCCGATTGAAATCGGTTTTAACAGATCTATGCCGTTACGGATGCAGTCCACAAGAAATGTATTCCGCTTGCTTTTCTTTCTTTTTTTTTTCTTTCTTTTTTGAGTTTACCAAATACAGATTTGTAATTGATAAAGACGTGCATTGTGAAGTTTAAGATGGTTGGAACATTACTGCAGTTCCTAAATCGTCTCAGGACCTGCCTTTTTGTGTGTGTCTGTGAGACAGAAGCGATGTAAACTGAAATCTATTCATCTTAACAATTGGCTCGACGTAACAGAACGACCTCACCATCTTCTTCAGCAAATAGCGAAATAGGAATTATTAGAAGAGAGAAGAAAAAATTGAAAACAAACGAGGACGCGAAACTGAAGTAAACGTTTCAACTATTCTCTTACGCAAGGATCTAGCCTTTTAAATAGTTCAAATTAGGCTAATTGTTTTCAATGTTTCAAGAATACAGGGTAAAATGAGGAATAGATGAGAAATTGATGCTTTCATTGAATGCTGGGTTTGAAGCAACTAGTCGGCGACTGTCAGGAAAGGCGACGAAAGCGCTGATTGGTGGTGCTGATTGGTTGTTGTCTGTCCGCGGAGAATGAAAATAGGACAGGTTTTTATTCCTGTCTCCACACCGGAGACACCTCATCTACCGACTATTCTCCGCAGAATTTCGCTTTCACCGCTATTTTCTACAACGCAACTCTCCCCCATTCTCCGCCATTCCTACCCCACGTGGAAGACCCCCTCTCCCTTACAACCCCCCCCCCCCCCCCTTAACTCTTCGTGCGTACTCCTTGGTATGGAGATTAGGTGATTTTCTCCTCCCTTTACAGCAGCATCTGGACCTTTCTCCTTTTCCTATTAAAATGCAGTTTTCTCAAACGGTACTGTCCAGAAATATCGGTGGCGCGCTCTTTAGAAAGCAGAAAACGTGTTGTTGGTTTTTTTCCTGTATAAGTTTGCCTTAATGACTCTTTCGAATGTCTGACTACCTGAGGGTCAACTGACGGATGTAACAAAAGCGTTATATGTCTCGACTCATGATGATGATCCTTTCCATACACAGACTAGCAGTCACCATGGCACGCTTGACCGTAATCTGACTCACGTGGTGTTAAGCCCCAAACAGCGTCTCGGATAGGTGACAGCGCGTGGCTTGCCACGAGGTTGATCTCCTTTGAGCTTGTCCGATCTTACAAAAAAGCATCCTTTACAGGGGTAGGGAGTGCTGTTACCGGAAGATTAGAGTCGGTGCATGCTATTCCTGAGAAACATTGAAGGGCTTCAGAGCCATCTTAACAAGGCCCCTCGTTTTCGTGTGAGTGGGACATGAGGACATATTTATGCAGCGAGTGTAGCTCCGTTGCATGTGTTCATACACGTGAAGACTTCATGAAAGGATTCGAAGAGGCGAGTAATCGATTTTTTTTATTTTCTTCTATTCTTTTTTTTTTTTTAGTTCTTCATATTTCTGTCTTTTTGGCTCTCTGCTGACGGGGTAGCGTTGGTGGATCATGAGACAACTGGGGGCATTTGTTAGATTTCTGCACGCAAAATAAATCTATCTCTCTCTCTCTCTCTCTCTCTCTCTCTCTCTCTCTCTCTCTCTCTCTCTCTCTCTCTCTCTCTCTCTCTCTCTATCTCTCTCTCTTTTTAATTTTTAATTGTTCAATTTTATCATTGTGTGTCTGTGCGTCCCAAGGACAGATTGTAAGAAAAGGCGTAGCCTTAAATCTTAATCCTTGTTAAATAAAGTTCAATTCAATCCAATTCAATTCTCTCTCTCTCTCTCTCTCTCTCTCTCTCTCTCTCTCTCTCTCTCTCTCTCTCTCTTTTTAACTTTTTAATTTTTAATTTTTCAATTTTATCATTGTGTGTCTATGCGTCCCAAGGACAGATTGTAAGAAAAGGCGTAGCCTTAAATCTTAATCCTTGTTAAATAAAGTTCAATTCAATCCAATTCAATTCTCTCTCTCTCTCTCTCTCTCTCTCTCTCTCTCTCTCTCTCTCTCTCTCTCTCTCTCTCTCTCTCTCTCTCTCTCTCTCTCTCTCTCTCTCTCTCTCTCTCGCTCGCACATCTTCTGGCGAAAATAGGAAAATAAAAAAGAAGAAAACTGAAGAATTAATGGACATGAAAAATATCGCCCAATGACTGCACTCGTACTCAAAAAACTATTGGCGTCAACAAATTTCTAAATGATGTCAAATGTTTACGAAATCACTTTGAAAATGATCACTTAATTTATTGCAAGTAAGATGATGATGATGATGATGACAAAATCTCGCCTCACAATGATTATATGACACTCAGAGTACCTAAAACTGCTGAGAACGAAAAACACGTTTTGGGATCAAAATGTCGCGCCACATCTGAGTCTTACGATAATGTTATGGTCTCTTGTTCGTCGGTTCGACTTTTGGGCAAGGTATCCCTCTCACCCTCGACTCTTTGACTCTCGACCAAATGTCCTCGACCTTTTGTACCTGGAAATTGTAAACCTCGACCTTTTGTCGCACACCCATCCGAGTCATATCAGTATTGTGCCTCGTTCGGTACCTACGCTATGCCCGTGGTTTTCCTTCTCATTTATCTGAGCTATGCCCGTGGTGTTCCTTCTCATTTATCTGAGCTATGCCCGTGGTTTTCCTTCTCATTTATCTGAGCTATATAAGTTATCCTTTTTATGTATCCAAACTGTGTCAGTTGCGAACTTGTTTCAGAATCTGAGTTTTGTCAGTTGCTTGCCTTTTACATAGCTCAGATACTGTAAAAGGCAAGCAACTGACATAGCTCAGATTCTGTAAAAGGCAAGCAACTGACATAGCTCAGATACTGTAAAAGGCAAGCAACTGACATAGCTCAGATACTGTAAAAGGCAAGCAACTGACATAGCTCAGATACTGTAAAAGGCAAGCAACTGACATAGCTCAGATTCTGTAAAAGGCAAGCAACTGACATAGCTCAGATACTGTAAAAGGCAAGCAACTGACATAGCTCAGTATATTTTACAGTATCTGAGCTATGTCAGTTGCTTGCCTTTTACAGTATCTGAGCTATGCGAGTGGCTTGTTTTTCAGGTATCCGAGCTATGTCAGTGGTTTGCCTTTTCGTGTATCCGAGCTATACCAGTTCTCCTTTTTTACAGTATCCGAGCTATGCCAATTTGTTTTCTTTTAATGGATTCAAGCTATGTTGCTGGTTTGCCTTTTGCCGAGCTGTGTGCCAGTTGTTTGCTCTATTCAGTATCATAGCCATTCCCGTGGTTTGCTCTATTCAGTATCATAGCCATTCCCGTAGTTAGCTCTATTCAGTATCATAGCCATTCCCGTAGTTTTCTCTATTCAGTATCATAGCCATTCCCGTAGTTTGCTCTATTCGGTATCATAGCCATTCCCGTGGTTTGCTCTATTCAGTATCATAGCCATTCCCGTAGTTTGCCAATGTATGTATCCGAACTATGTCAGTTGTTTGCCTTTTAGATATCTAAAGTATGTTAAAGGCACAGTAAGCCTCCCGTAAACCATCACAGATACGGTCAGGCTTTTACACACAGTACAAACACCCTTTCATTTAAACACTCACCGATTGAGAACATCCTAGGTGCCCTCCGTAAAGAGCGAACAATTTTCAAAGAATTTATTTTTGCGTGGTTTATCTTACCCCTGAGCCATCGTGAACCCGTGTGATCCAGTTTCCCTTTTTCACAATGTAGTCGTCAGTTAGTCATTTGAATGCGACTCGATGTGAGCTTATTTACAATAGCACGTTTTTATGCACGAAACAAACGGCTGTGGTTCACAAGAACTCTAGCGATGGCTTTTGACTGTTGAGAGGAACGGCGATATGCATAAACCGTCGTCTGCTACGACCCTTGCGTGACCCTGCTTCCGGGCTTTTCTTTTTTCAAACTTTCACAACTTCGAATTGTACTGATCTTGTCTTGATGAAAAAAGAATTCTTTTATGATTAAAGAATGTTTATGTAACAAGCTGTCAATTTATTATTTAGATTTTATTAGTTAGGTCCAGCTGAAAAACGCACCACTGTCCAAAAACATTTTGATAATCATCGATCCACGACTATTGCCAGTTTACATCGATAGAATGAGACCCGAAGGGAAGTAACTCATGTTTGACCTGAGTTCAGGATGGGTCCAAAAAGTGTTCGAGACAATCTGCAAAATTAATTCTTTAAAAATTGCTCGCTCTTTACGTAGGGCACCTAGGATGTTCCCGTTTAGTGAGCGTTCAAATGGAAGGGTGTTTGTACTGTGTGTAAAAGCCTGACAGTAGTCTGTGATGGTTTACGGGAGGCTTACTGTCCGGGCGTGATTTCCGGTATTGAGTATTCATAACAGCCGTCCAGCACCAAAACGAGGCGCCATTGTTGTAGAGGAGCAAGTCCACGAAAATAAATTCTTTGAAAATTTTTCACGCTCGACAGAAAGCAGCCAGGATGTTCCCGTTCGGTGAGCGTTCAAATGGAAGTATGCTTGTACTGTATGTAGACGCTCGGGGAGCTCTGTGATGGTTTACGGGAGGCTTTCTGTGCCTTTAAGGTCATGTTAAGGACGTTTCACAATGCTGAAGGGATGTGTCCGTTCTCTACGATTCCAGTCAATTGACGGACTTGCCTCTATAAGCGTTTTTTTTTTTTGGAAAGGCGGCGCCAGCAAACCGGTGGTTGTGGCATCGGGGTTGGCGCCTGTTGTGAAATCGTTCTCCTGTCATGCTATCAAACTCTTATTTGCCGGGAAAGGGGAATCTAGACAAAAATGGTGACACTCGAATTAGGAGGTAGCCAGGTGATGGTTAGGGTTAGGGTTAGGGTTAGGGTCATCCGCCTATGCGGGCAGGGGGGTGGGGGTTGCGTGTGTGGGGGTTTATGCGTGCGCTCGCGTAGAAGCGGTAGCAGAAGCACGCTCGCGTAGAAGCGGTAGCAGAAGCACGCTCGCGTAGAAGCGGTAGCAGAAGCACGCTTGCGCATGTGAGTCTATTTGCGTGTCCATTTGGATAAATGCACAGTAATCAATCTGCCACTGGCAAAGTATCAGATGCAGGAAGTGTTCAAAACTAGTCGTAATTATACTCCTCATAGCGGCAAAGTATCAGATGCAGGAAGTGTTCAAAACTAGTCGTAATTATACTCCTCATAGCGGCAGCCGTCAAGACAGCGCTCAAACTCCCAATGAATGTGTACCCATTTGCATGCACACACACACACACGCGCGCGCACACACGCGCACGCACGCACACACATACACCCACACACGCACTCACACACACGCACTCACACACATACACGCACACACGCACGCACACACACACATACACGCACACACACACACACACACACACACACACACATAGGTGGTTTTACAGTCATTTGGGGTCGGCTGTGTATCAAAATGCCATCTTGCTCAAAACACAGGCATTTGGGGTCTCTTTTGTTTTAAGTGTTAGAAAGTTTCTTAAAACTTCAATGAGCGTTAAATGCCATTTTAAAGTGTGAAAACTCATTTCAGGAGGTTATTACATAAAATGCAACCTCCAGCGTGATTTTTAGAAAAACAGACATTTGGGGACGATGTTTGCTGTACAGCAGTGAAATGGGGACGTATGTGTACACAAAGTGCAGAGCTAGAATTACGTTATCGGTGCTATGAATGTTTTAGGTGTTAGAAAGTTTGTTAAAACTTCAATGAGCGTTAAATGCCATTCTAAAGTGTCAAAACTCATTTCAGGAGGTTATTACATAAAATGCAACCTCCAGCGTGATTTTTTAGAAACAAACAGGTATTTGGGGACGATGTTTGCTGTACAGCAGTGAAATGGGGACGTCCAAAAGTGCAGAGCTCCCGCAGAGCTATATGAATGGTTTCATCACATACATGGCGCTAGGCGACATATGTTGTGAAAAATTTTACAAATCACGTTTTTGCGCCCGATATTTTCTTGTCATCTCCAAAGTCAAGGGACAAACACGAAATTCCTTGACTTTTGGGGTAGCGCGACTCTGTTAATTTTAAGAATTAAAAAAAAAAAAATAATTCATTACTAGGATGTCCCATCGTTTGGAAATTCCGGTCGCTTCCTCCGAGTGGAAAGCTAGCAGTGACAGAGTCGCACTACCCCAAGTCAAGAGATCTATTAGTTCTGTTTTGCCGTTATCCCAATTCGCCCCCATCCCATTTTGGCGACATTTCTCAGGCCAAGTGTCATTTTACCACCATATCATGTACCATTAGCTCCACATCCCATTTTGGCGCAATCCCGTTTCGCCGTTAGCCCGTTTCGCCGTTAGCCCATTTCGCCCCCATCCCATTTTTGCGACATTTTACAGGCCAAGTGTCATTTTACCACCATGTCATGTACCATTAGCTCCACGTCCCATTTTGGCGCAATCCCGTTTGGCCGTTATCCCATTTTGCCCCCATCCCATTTTTGCGACATTTCATAGGCCATGTGTCATTTTACATGCCATTCTAAAGTGTCAAAACTCATTTCAGGAGGTTATTACATAAAATGCAACCTCCAGCGTGATTTTTTAGAAACAAACAGGTATTTGGGGACGATGTTTGCTGTACAGCAGTGAAATGGGGACGTCCAAAAGTGCAGAGCTCCCGCAGAGCTATATGAATGGTTTCATCACATACATGGCGCTAGGCGACATATGTTGTGAAAAATTTTACAAATCACGTTTTTGCGCCCGATATTTTCTTGTCATCTCCAAAGTCAAGGGACAAACACGAAATTCCTTGACTTTTGGGGTAGCGCGACTCTGTTAATTTTAGGAATTAAAAAAAAAAAAAATTCATTACTAGGATGTCCCATCGTTGGGAAATTCCGGTCGCTTCCTCCGAGTGGAAAGCTAGCAGTGACAGAGTCGCACTACCCCAAGTCAAGGGATCTATTAGTCCTGTTTCGCCGTTATCCCAATTCGCCCCCATCCCATTTTGGCGACATTTCTCAGGCCAAGTGTCATTTTACCACCATATCATGTACCATTAGCTCCACATCCCATTTTGGCGCAATCCCGTTTCGCCGTTAGCCCGTTTCGCCGTTAGCCCATTTCGCCCCCATCCCATTTTTGCGACATTTTACAGGCCAAGTGTCATTTTACCACCATGTCATGTACCATTAGCTCCACGTCCCATTTTGGCGCAATCCCGTTTGGCCGTTATCCCATTTTGCCCCCATCCCATTTTTGCGACATTTCATAGGCCATGTGTCATTTTACATGCCATTCTAAAGTGTCAAAACTCATTTCAGGAGGTTATTACATAAAATGCAACCTCCAGCGTGATTTTTTAGAAACAAACAGGTATTTGGGGACGATGTTTGCTGTACAGCAGTGAAATGGGGACGTCCAAAAGTGCAGAGCTCCCGCAGAGCTATATGAATGGTTTCATCACATACATGGCGCTAGGCGACATATGTTGTGAAAAATTTTACAAATCACGTTTTTGCGCCCGATATTTTCTTGTCATCTCCAAAGTCAAGGGACAAACACGAAATTCCTTGACTTTTGGGGTAGCGCGACTCTGTTAATTTTAGGAATTAAAAAAAAAAAAAATTCATTACTAGGATGTCCCATCGTTGGGAAATTCCGGTCGCTTCCTCCGAGTGGAAAGCTAGCAGTGACAGAGTCGCACTACCCCAAGTCAAGGGATCTATTAGTCCTGTTTCGCCGTTATCCCAATTCGCCCCCATCCCATTTTGGCGACATTTCTCAGGCCAAGTGTCATTTTACCACCATATCATGTACCATTAGCTCCACATCCCATTTTGGCGCAATCCCGTTTCGCCATTAACCCATTTCGCCCCCATCCCATTTTTTGCAACATTTTACAGGCCAAGTGTCATTTTACCACCATGTCATGTACCATTAGCTCCACGTCCCATTTTGGCGCAATCCCGTTTGGCCGTTATCCCATTTTGCCCCCATCCCATTTTTGCGACATTTCATAGGCCATGTGTCATTTTACATGCCATTCTAAAGTGTCAAAACTCATTGCAGGAGGTTATTACATAAAATGCAACCTCCAGCGTGATTGTTTAGAAACAAACAGGTATTTGGGGACGATGTTTGCTGTACAGCAGTGAAATGGGGACGTCCAAAAGTGCAGAGCTCCCGCAGAGCTATATGAATGGTTTCATCACATACATGGCGCTAGGCGACATATGTTGTGAAAAATTTTACAAATCACGTTTGTGCGCCCGATATTTTCTTGTCATCTCCAAAGTCAAGGGACAAACACGAAATTCCTTGACTTTTGGGGTAGCGCGACTCTGTTAATTTTAAGAATTAAAAACAAAAAAAATTCATTACTAGGATGTCCCATCGTTGGGAAATTCCGGTCGCTTCCTCCGAGTGGAAAGCTAGCAGTGACAGAGTCGTACTACCCCAAGTCAAGGGATCTATTAGTCCTGTTTCGCCGTTATCCCAATTCGCCCCCATCCCATTTTGGCGACATTTCTCAGGCCAAGTGTCATTTTACCACCATATCATGTACCAATAGCCCCACATCCCATTTTGGCGCAATCCCGTTTCGCCGTTAGCCCATTTCGCCCCCATCCCATTTTTGCGACATTTTACAGGCCAAGTGTCATTTTACCACCATGTCATGTACCATTAGCTCCACTTCCCATTTTGGCGCAATCCCGTTTGGCCGTTATCCCATTTTGCCCCCATCCCATTTTTGCGACATTTCATAGGCCATGTGTCATTTTACCACCGTGTCAAACCACTAGCGCCACATTCCATTTTGTCGCCATGCCGTTTTGCCGTCATCCCATTTTGCCGCCATCTCTATTTCGCGACATTTTGGATTGTGGCAAAAATGGAATTTGGCGTAAACGGAATGTCTTCCTAGTTGAATAACGCAGTATAGTAGTATAGTGAGGCTTGGCAAGAAGAATAAATAAAAAATGTGATGGCGGCCAAATGGGATGGTGTCAAAATGGGATGACGTGCTATTGTTATGACACGGTAGTAAAATGACGCTTGGCTTGTGAAATGTCGCGACAATGGGATGGGGGATAAATGGAATACGGTGAAACGGCATGGCGGTTAAATGGGATATGGTGTCAAAATGGGATGTCGCGCTATTGTTATGACATGTTAGTAAAATGCCCTGTCACGTAGTCTCAATCTAAATTGGAAATCCATAGCATCATCATTATAATCATCCTCATCTCATTAATCATCCAAAATTATAAATTTTATAAAATGACGCTTGGCTTGTGAAATGTCGCGAAAATGGGATGGGGAAAAAAATGGGACGGCGGCAAAATGGGATTGCACCAAAATGGGATGTGGATCAGCCACTAGATTTCCAATTTTAAAGTCTTAGGTATGACCCGGTGTGACGTTTTCATCTTTCGCCGTGTTGATATTTCGATTTTCGGCCTCGTTGATCTAGTAAAACTCTACACTGAACAAAAAAAACACCCTTCGATAGTACTGATGAGCGACCTTGTGTACCTTACATTCATGGGGCCAAATTTGTCCAACCAATTATTTTATTTAACTTAGAAATTTGATTCATCCTAAAATGTTTCCCTTCTTACTCAAGGGACGTAACCACTCGGTACACGTTTTCGAAGAATTCGATTTTGGGAGTGAAATCTATTTAATTTCACAACCAATTTTTTTCACATGCAAGAAACTGACATGCTTTTCGTCCATAAATAATTTCTCTTCTTAATTTTACCAGGAAACAACATTTCGGTCTCGAGTAAATATCGAGGGGGAAATATGTACACAGGCGAAAGATGAAATCGTGACACCGGCCGAGGTTCGAACCCACGACCTCCCGATCACGGGGCGGACGCCTTACCACTAGGCTAATCGTGCCGGTTTACCCTTGAGTGACAGACGGACAGACAAAAGAATATACAGACAGACCGTAATTAACACAAACACACACACTCAGCAGAGCAAAGCGGTTTAACACACAAACTCAGCAGAGCAAGGCAGTATTACACACACAGACTCTGCAGAGCAACTAAGTCGGTGACACACAGACACAGGTATTTGGGGACGATGTTTGCTGTACAGCAGTGAAATGGGGACGTCCAAAAACCGATAGCTCTGCGCTGTGCTATGAATGGTTTCATCAGTTACATATGGCGCTAGGCGACATAAGAGTATTTCCAATCCAGTCAGTAGCTAGCATTCACGACCCTGACAACGGATGGTTTGAGTCTGATTTATGAGAATGAGAATGAGGGAGAGAGAATTGTATTAAATTGAATTGAATTAAATTGAATTGAATTTATCTTTCTCTTAACACTGTAACAGAACAAGAAATGCTAAAATGGTTTTTTTCATCCCGCCCTCGCCCATTGAGTTGAAATAGAAGTTAACCACATTATGTTTAAAAATGTTCCCAGTGCTTTATGTACAATAATGTTTCAATACAATCATAGTGTATTAACATTTTACCAGTATCAGCTGCAAAATAGAAGTAGTGCTTTACAAGTTTCGAAAGAGAAACAGCATGTAATGATACGTAAATGGTGTACAGCAGTGAATTGGGGACTGTTTCCCAAACAGCAGTCAGATGGGGTCTGGTTGTTGTACAGCAGTCATTTGGAGGCACAAGCTAAAACTGCTTCAGAGATGTGTGTTTTTCATTGGCTTTGATCTCCGCTGAAAGGGAGAGAGTCAGAAAGAGCGACAGAGACAGATAGACAGAGACAGAGAGACAGACCGAGACAACAAAGGAGAGGTTGAGGACACCCCCTTACCCTTGAGTGACAGACGGACAGACAAAAGAATATACAGACAGACAGACCGTAATTAACACAAACACACTCAGCAGAGCAAAGCGGTATAACACAAACTCTGCAGCAAGGCAGTATTACACACACACACTCTGCAGAGCAACTAAGTCGGTGACACACAGACACAGGTATTTGGGGACGATGTTTGCTGTACAGCAGTGAAATGGGGACGTCCAAAAACCGCAGAGCTATCGCTCTGCGCTGTGCTTGTTTGTTTGTTTGTTTGCTTAACGCCCAGCCGACCACGAAGGGCCATATCAGGGCGGTGCTGCTTTGACATATAACGTGCGCCACACACAAGACAGAAGTCGCAGTACAGGCTTCATGTCTTACCCAGTCACATTATTCTGACACCGGACCAACCAGTCCTAGCACTAACCCCATAATGCCAGACGCCAGGCGAAGCAGCCACTAGATTGCCAATTTTAAAGTCTTAGGTATGACCTGGCCCGGGTTCGAACCCACGACCTCCCGATCACGGGGCGGACGCCTTACCACTAGGCCAACCGTGCCGCTGCGCTGTGAATGGTTTCATCAGTTACATGGCGCTAGGCGACATAAGAGTATCTCCAATCCAGTCAGTAGCATTTACGACCTTGACAACGGATGGTTTGAGTTTGTTTGTTTGTTTGCTTAACGCCCAGCCGACCACGAAGGGCCATATCAGGGCGGTGCTGCTTTGACATATAACGTGCGCCACACACAAGACAGAAGTCGCAGCACAGGCTTCATGTCTCACCCAGTCACATTATTCTGACACCGGACCAACCAGTCCTAGCACTAACCCCATAATGCCAGACGCCAGGCGGACTGAGCAGCCACTAGATTGCCAATTTTAAAGTCTTAGGTATGACCCGGCCGGGTGTTGAACCCACGACCTCCCGATCACGGGGCGGACGCCTTACCACTAGGCCACCGTGCCGGTATGGTTTGAGTCTTATTTATGAGAACGAGAATGAGGGAGAGATGATTGTATTGAATTGAATTGAATTAAATTGAATTGAATTGATCTTTATCTTAACACTGTAACAGAATAGGAAATGCTAAACTACTTTTTTTTTCATCCCGCCCTCGCTCATTGAGGTGAAATAGAAGTTAACCACATTATGTTTGAAAATGTTTCCAGTGCATTATGTACAATAATGTTTTAATACAATCATAGAGTATTAACGTTTTACCAGTATCAGCTGCAAAATATAGTAGTAGTGCTTAACAAGTTTTGCAAGAGAAGCAGCATGTAATGATACGTAAATGTGATACAACAGCGATCAAAGTTCAAGTCTGAAGGTAGGCTCTGAGAAGTGTAACCAGTGCATGCAAATCCTTGGCGATATGATTTATCTCAATAAGGTACAGTGTTCGTCGCACATCCGCAGGCTCCTCAATAAATGCCAGTCGTTCTGATTCATCATAACTCATGTCTGCTTTGTCCCTGAATAACGTCCAGTACAATGTTTCAGCTTTGGTACAATCGTAGGTGAACATGAAGTCATCTGATTTTGCAAGCAGCTGTTTGGATGAAGCATTGTACACCATTCTAATCACTTTCTTTCGTGTTCTGGGGTTCGTAGTAATTTCTAAAGCAAGTGCTTTTACTTCCCCTAGACTGTACTCCCTTTCCAAAGCATCCTTTTCAGCTTTAGTCAACTGCTTTTCCACTGGTTCCTCTGTATCACTCTCTGACGTAAAATATCTGTCCTTGTCACTGTCAGTGGCCACGCATGTGGAGTCAACGGATTGCTGCAAGGCAGGTTCCGTCAGCTTGGATGGAATGTGGCTCCGTGATTCACGTGCTTCAATGTTCACAACACAGCTTGCCTCGCTGTCAATGCGTTCGCCGGCGTGTAGTCTCATTTTCTGTTTGTGCCTAACGTCGGGAACTTTGTCGTACGTGTTTGTGTGAATTATGCCTGATGTTGTGCTGGCATGATTTCGCAGATGATCGATCAGCTGTATCAACAGAAGAAACGCATACCTCTTTGCTGTTAAATTGTTGGGATCATTGTCTGTCACGTCTGAGCTGCGAAGGGGTTTTGTTTACGTTGCGTTGACTAGCTCGGCAAATGGCGGCCTGTTGGTTCTCTGTGCTGAGCAGTTGGTTTAAGCGTGTTTATTCA
>NC_090247.1:1923765-1957446 GCF_037325665.1 Littorina saxatilis | reverse complement strand
GGGGGGGGGGGGGGAAGGAACATCATGCAATTACAGTTTTCAAGTTTAATTTCTGTGATAAATGAGGATATTTGCTCCTGGGCTAAACGGAACTCCAGTGCCAACAAGGAAAAAAATACAAGTGTTTGCAATTGTTTTTTGTGGCCTGAGGCGTCTCTGCTTGGTCACGTGCAGAGAAGTTGTTTGTTTGGAAATGAGTTGTTTAATGCTGATTTGACCAAACATGTTTGAGATCATTCATTTTGACAAACATGTGTGTGTGTGTGTGTGTGTGTGTGTGTGTGTGTGTGTAGTGTGTGTGTGTGTGTGTGTGTGTGTGTGTGAGTTTGTTTGCGTGTGTGTGTGTGTGTCTGTCTGTCTGTCTGTCTGTCTGTCAGCATGTATGTGTTCTTTTCTTCTGTATGCCGAACTGTCGCTCGGTGTGTTTGAGTGTGACAATACCAGATAGTCAGTAGTTTGGCAATCTCAAATCCAGAAAGTCAAGGGCAAACAGACATTCCCAAACATTTCTCAAACCTGTGTGATTCAGCAGCCTGTGAAGCTACGCTTGAGGCGAGGAAATCTCCACATTGTAAAACTCCTGAACAACATGTTTTTATTCATTCTTGGAAACGTTTATTCCCCTTTCAACCCAAAAGGTTTCCAAAGATCCGTCGTCATTTTTGTCCAATTAATGACGGGATAATGCAAGTCATGGCCAATAACGTCTCCATGCGGTCGTTTTATCAGCAAAGCTTTCTCCATCCCCCCCACAGAAAAGGTTTCTTATGACCCTCCGGTTTCTTTCATTCTTCTTTTTATGCATTCCCGCTTTTGCCATGGTCATGTGATGACCGGCCTTGTGCACCCTTTTAAGCTAAATCGTCATGTTGTGAAATGTCGCCCACGCTCGCCGTAAATGAGCTGTAAAAACCACGCTTGGAAGGCACATTCCATCTTGTTCAATGGGTTATGTTCACTACTACAGTTCTGTTCCGGCTTTTACACGGCATAAGAGCATAATATGTACCCCTTCAGTTGAACAGATAATAGTATATTTGAGCTTAAATAACAACCAGCATTACATAATTCCGTTGAAAAGGAGCACGAAACAGAAGGACCCCCAAATATTGACCAGCATCCTAGAAAGGACCATAATTATATACTATATTTTCTGACTGTAATACATCAACAATCTGGGAAAACCCTGTGGAAGAAGACTATGTATGAGAAAAATGCGTCGAACCATGATTGGTTGAAGGCCGCCAAAGAGAACACAAAATTGACTTGAGGCTGGAAAGCGGTAGTTTATGGTAATACTCAAACCCGATTATCTTCCATCTAGAAACATGAAGTGACAGCTTCATTTTGCCGTAGTGTCTTGTTGGACTAGGCGGTTTCCTTTCTCAACGTTCGATGACGTCAGCCGGGCTAAATCCCTAGTCAGGACATTATCGCAAAGTCAACTGTCTTTAAGGCTGGAGACTAATCCTTGCAAAAGGTGATTTTTAATTGGAATGTCTCTGTAAGTGCAAGGATTGGTAAGGTCAGAAACAGTGAACTATTTGGCTTAACGTGCTTATTTTTGAGATAACAGACTTTTTTTCACCAAAATCACCACTGAATAAATAAGCAAAATGATAAGACAACTATTGCGATTTGGAGCTTAAATGCATGATTGCAATCAGTTCTTTATAAATACTGTCTACCTTTTTTTGGCTCACGTAAGTGTAGCCTATGCGATGATAAACTTTGTCTGTCTGTGCGTGTGTGTGTGTGTGTGTGTGTGTGTGTGTGATAGAAACTTTAACATTTCCGAGTCTATGGATTACGTCAGTCTCGGTCAAAAGTGTTTGACGTGTGTGATAGAAACTATTTGAAGACGTCACATTATGACGTAAGAGGGTTAGACGTCACGCAAAGGAATTACTGAAAGTCTCGGTCAGTTATTGTGAGCGGGCCGAGACTACTTGGCAGATCCAGGGTCTCGCTTTCTTGCACAGTTTCACCTATGGCGCTTACTGTGTGTGTGTGTGTGTGTGTGTGTGTGTGTGTGTGTGTGTGTGTGTGTGTGTGACGGAGTGATTGAGTTTGTGTTACTGTTTGTCGATTTCTTACGTGAGCCTTGAAGGCTTCGCCTCTTGTTTTAGTTGGGACACGTCATTTGGGCGAGTGGCCTTTTTAAGACTAGTTCCTGTTCTCAAGGGTAGACTCCAGCCTTAAGGAGGTCGTCGACAGGTCCCCAGAGTTTGTCATGCAAGGCTTTTTTTCATCCCGTCAAACCTGCTGAGAAATCTCCCTGAACGTAAATGAGTCTCAAGATTGCGCTCAGTGTGTAACCAGTGTGTAACTAGTGTGTAACTAGTGTGTAACTAGTGTGTAACTAGAGTGTAACTTGTACGTCGTTTTGTCTTATCAATCAATCAATCAATCAATCAATCAATGAGGCTTATATCGCGCATATTCCGTGGGTACAGTTCTAGGCGCTCTGCAGTGATGCCGTGTGAGATGAAATTTTATACGGCCAGTAATTGCAGCCATTTCGGCGCATATTTACCTTTCACGGCCTATTATTCCAAGTCACACGGGTATAGGTAGACAATTATTAACTGTGCCAAAGCAATTTTGCCAGGAAAGACCCTTTTGTCAATCGTGGGATCTTTAACGTGCACACCCAATGTAGTGTACACGGGGGGGAGTTCGGACACCGAAGAGAGTCTGCACACAAAGTTGACTCTGAAATAAATTTCCGCCGAACCTGGGATCGAACTCACGCTGACAGCGGCCAACTCAATACAAATCCAGCGCGCTACCAACTGAGCTATATCCCCGCCCCATGAAGGATCTTGTCCTGTACACTAATTTGTTTCATTCTGACATCTGTGATAGCATCTTCTCATACTGCAAAAAATATCACTCTGCATAGACCACAGCCAGGACGTTGATTTTTGGTATGTGTCTGAGAGGATATGTATCACATCCTATGTAAAAGCCTGACCCGATCTGTGAAGGCGAGCGGAACCGTTTTCACGAACAGGACTGTGCCCTTCAGACCGTCAGACGCCACCTGGCCAACGGCATTCCTTTATCATTTCTTTTATAAAGATGTCATCTGAAAAAAGGGATAAACAACAATTTCAACAACAAAAAAACCGCTGGACGCAAAACCTGGTTTAAATTTCAATTTAGCGTGGGAAAAACGGCCACACTCTTAAAGCCCACTCGTGCTAAAAGAAAAAACCCGATCAGCCCACGAACGCAGAATAATAGCAAGGGAAATAGACAGACAGATAATTACACAAAAAACCACAAGGGCAGGAAAATATACAAAAACGTACAAGAGGCGAAGCCTTCAAGGCTCACGTAAGAAATCGACAAACAGTAACACAAACTCAATCACTCCGTCACACATACACACATACACACACACACACACACACACACACACACACACACACACAGTAAGCATAGGTGACACTGTGCAAGAAAGCGAGACACTAGATCTAGATCTGTCTGTCTGCATGTAGCCTACTTACAGGGACACGACTGCCAACTAGTCTCGGCCCGCTCAAAATAACAATGACCGAGACTTTCAGTAATTCCTTCGCGTGACGTCTAACCCTCTTACGTCATAATGTGACGTCTTCAAATGACGAAATGTTAAAGTTTCTACCACAGACATACACACGCACGCACACACGCACACACACACACACACACGCACAGACAGACAAAGTTACGATCGCATAGGCTACACTTACGTGAGCCAATAATGAGTAGTGGTGAATAAGGTTAACACTGTTACACAAAAAGTCAGAGGATGAAATTGACATTTCTATTGACAGCCTTTTAAGCAGTGTATTTGCTTAAAAGTTTGGACCGTCCCCAAAGAGTAACCGTATTACGAAACAAATATTTGCTGTCCACACCATCTCCCCCAGACATCAAGCCTTAATCTCCCGACCTCCATACATACTGTGGAGACATCCTCGCGTGCTTATTCTCATCTCCCTGTGAAAAAGCACAACTATTCTGATGCACGGTACTTTTTCAAAAGCTCTCCGTCGTTTGTTCGCTATTCAGTGAGCTTTTTGGGGAATAAATCGATGTTAGTCCCCCTTGTATATGAGATGAGTCGTTTTAAAAGCTGGAGCCCAGTTTGTGACATAACTGTTCCGTCCTTTTCATGTTTACCGTGTGTTGCAAAAGGCGAATAGAGTGCTCTCTCTTGATTTCTGTTATTAACATCCAAGTGGAATTAATGAAGGGACAAATAAAATATATATTTAAATTTAAAAAAAAACAGTGTCTACCTACAGTGTTTATGTTTGTGTTTTTCATTTGTTTGAATTGTCACATCCTTTGGTTCCGTGTATGGCAAATTGTGTATTTTGTCAAACGTGCAAGACACTAAACGTAGACAATCAATCGAGTAATCTTAATTCTGTCTCTTCGAGTCAGGCAAGTAGTTGAACATGGCATTCATTTAAGTAAATCAAATTCTATGGTTACAATGTCTCGTTGGAAAATATAGTTTAACTGGTAGATCCCAGCTTTGTAGGACCACCCAAATACCTTAAAACCTTCCTTTGTAAATCTACATACCGGGACGTCCCCCCCCCCCCCCCTCGCGAACCATCGAACATTTAAAAAAATACTTGTTACCATGTAAACTGAGAAAGGGAAAGAAGCTTGCCTCGGTCCCTGATAGCCATATCGGTTGTAGTGTGTGTAAACCGTTTTGTAAATCACGATACATTGGTACCGAACTATTACAGTCATCTAATAAATACGCTTATTCCCCCCTCTGCTTCTTCACCTCTGTAAACTTGTAGGGGTAGTTATTTTTCGATAATGACCCAGCAACCAAACAAATAACGACCCAGCAACAGCCTGAATCCTCGATAGTGCAATGGGTTGAGAAATTGTTCTGTTTCGGTACTACTTTTTGCGACTGAAAAGTTCCGAACGCTCTAACGTACGAAGTATACATCTCTGGAGCAAACAATACAAACATACCGCATTTAAATTAACAACTACGGGCCTGAACACATGAATCTTCATATATAATCCATGAGTTCGGTTGTTTTCTGAATCTAGATTTGCCGTGCTCAAACGTTCATCACAAGCAATTTCCCGCAAGGCAAGTAACTCATACTTTGTCTAGCGACAAGAGTAGTTCCCCTTCTTTTCACTCAGTTTCTTCGACAACATACTGCAATCCGACGGTCAGTTTTCAACAACATTTCATTTAATAAACAGATCACACGCAACAAAATGCACACATCTCATCGATTTAAACAACATAAAGCGGTTTCATACACTATTTTCCCCAGAAAACTGAACTTCATACAGTTTTTGAGTCACTTGAGAAAAAGTGACTCTATGTAATCGGTCAGTGTTAGTCTGTCCGGCCGGCCGGCCGTCCGGCCGGCCGGCCGGCCGTCCGTGGACACCACCTTAACGTTGGACTTTTCTCGGAAACTATCAAAGCGATCGGGCTCATATTTTGTTTAGTCGTGACCTCCAATGACCTCTACACTTTAATGATGGTTTCGTTGACCTTTGACCTTTTTCAAGGTCACAGGTCAGCGTCAAAGGAAAAATTAGACATTTTATATCTTTGACAAAGTTCATCGGATGTGATTGAAACTTTGTAGGATTATTCTTTACATCAAAGTATTTACATCTGTAGCCTTTTACGAACGTTATCAGAAAAACAAGGGAGATAACTAGCCTTTTCTGTTCGGCAACACACAACTTTACGTTGGGCTTTTCTCGGAAACTATAAAAGTGACCGGGCTCAAATTTTATGTGAACGTGACTCATTGTGTTGTGAATAGCAATTTCTTCCTGTCCATCTGATGCCTCATATAATATTCAGAACTGCGAAAGTGACTCGATCGAGCGTTTGCTCTTCTTGTTAACGTTGGAACACGGGTGCAAAAGTTCGTCTGCTAGTCCCATTTGACGAAAGAACATTATCCTAAGCGATACCAAAACATATACAGAACACACAATATCTGCCTTTGCCGCCACAGCAGAATAACAGCATATCTGTGTACTTGATTTTAGTCCAAAATAGGAAAACTGACAAGAAGTGTTAACAGAATGGAATGATTTGCACGGAACTATACAACCGCGCATTAATCGATCGCCTGCGCAGGTTGACTGGTTGAGTGAATAGGATTCGATCAAACTTTCGCAAAAAGCCTCCTCTTTTCTTTGAATAACTGAAGAAAGGAGGAATAAAGAGGTTACACACCTCGTCTCAGTGATTATAAAAAATAATGGTCTCAGTTCGCGGTCATGAAAAAGCTCGCTAAAGCTCGCATTTTTCATGATCCGCTAACTTCGACCATTATTTTTAATAATCACTGAGACTCGGCGTGTAACCTCTACATACACCTTGGTAGCGCGACTCTTGTCTAGCTTTTCACTTGGCGGAAGCGACCCAAATTTCTCAGCAATGGGATATTTATAGAGAAATTAAATGAAATTAAATGCCGTAATGAAATGGCTAGAGCACGAGACGATTGAATGTTCCAAAGTATACTTGCATACTTAAAGGCATGTACAGTAAGCCTCCCGTAAACAATCACAGACACTGTCAGGCTTTTACACACAGTACAAACACCCTTCCGTTTAAACACTCACCGCTTGAGAACATCCTGTACAAGCTAATCAAATTCATCAGTAAAATCCACAAAGCGTGTTAAACTGTAACAAATGGTAATGTCCGGCAGCGCACAGTAGCTTCATTTGATATTTAGAAACAGTATTTTGTTTTAGTTTGAGGGGTATCAGAAAATGAATTCACACTTTCCGCAGAGCTCTGTACCTCTGCTTTGCTAGAGCAATTAACTGAAGTACGATGCGAATATCCCATCAGTATTACTTACTTGTTACCTATGCCTTTGACCTCGTCCGGGGCATAGGCCGCCAACAAGAGCTCGCCAGGCACTCCGATCCTTGGCCAATCTCTCCATTTGTCTCCAGGTGTAGCCGATGTGTTTCACCTCTGCCTCCAAGTCACGACGCCAGGTGTTTCTCGGCCGGCCTCGTCTGTCGTATTGCGGAGTGT
Organism: Littorina saxatilis; assembly: GCF_037325665.1. Lineage (NCBI taxonomy): Eukaryota > Metazoa > Mollusca > Gastropoda > Littorinimorpha > Littorinidae > Littorina > Littorina saxatilis. Next base: position 1,950,383 of record NC_090247.1, on the reverse strand, counting down.
GTGGCCAATCCACCGGAAGCGTCTTTGCGGAATGTCCTGCTCTACGGATATCTGTTTTGTTCGCTGCCAAAGGTCTTTGTTGCTGATGGTGTCAGGCCAGCGAATTCGGAGGATTCTTCTGAGGCAGGTGTTAATGAAGTTCTGGATTTTTCTTGTGATGGCAACTGCAGTTCTCCAGGTTTCGGCTCCATACAGCAAGACTGACTTCACCGTGGTGTTGACAATCCTGAGCTTGGTGTTGATGCTCAGGTCTGCTGATGCCCATACGTTCTTCAGTTGAAGGAAAGCTGCTCTTGCTTTGCCAATCCGGACTCTAACATCAACATCCGTGCCACCCTGCTTGTCGACAATGCTTCCGAGATAGGTGAAATTGTCTACCTCTTGCAGTGCTTCACCATCCAGCGTGATGGGGGTCGTGTTGGCTGTTGCGTTGGTCCTAAGGACCTTGCTCTTCCCCTTGTGGATGTTGAGGCCAAATCGAGTGGAGTTGTTGGCCACAGTGCTGGTCTTCTCCTGCATTTGTTGTTGGGTATAGGAAAGAAGGGCCACGTCATCTGCAAAGTCCAGGTCATCCAACTGTGTCCAGAGTGTCCACTGGATTCCGTTCCGCTTTTGGGCTGTAGATGCCTTCATCACCCAGTCAATCACAAGTAGGAACAGGAAAGACGATAGTAGACATCCTTGTCTTACGCCTGTTCTCACTTGGAAGGACTGGGTGGCCGAGTGGTAACGCACTTGCGCTCGGAAGCGAGAGGTTGCGTGTTCAGGCCTGGGTCAGGCCGCAATTTTCTCCCCCCTTTCCTAACCTAGGTGGTGGGTTCAAGTGCTAGTCTTTCGGATGAGACGAAAAACCGAGGTCCCTTCGTGTACACTACATTGGGGTGTGCACGTTAAAGATCCCACGATTGACAAAAGGGTCTTTCCTGGCAAAATTGTATAGGCATAGATAAAAATGTCCATCAAATACCCGTGGGACTTGGAATAAAGTAAAAAAATTCCATCTCACACGGCATTAAGTCTCAGGAAACATGAATACACGCATGCAGGAAAAAAATATGGGTAGCGCCGTATGTATGGCAGCTCGCTTTCCCCGGGGAGAAAGCAGCCCGAATTTCCATGAGGGTAACCTCACTGGACTGTAAATCTTATCCAATCCAATCCAATCCAATCCAAGGCATCTGTTAGTTGACAGCCGTGGTCTACTCTGCAGGTCAAACCCTCGTATGAGTTCCTGATGATGTTGGTGATCTTTTCCGGCACTCCATGATGTCTCAGCAGTTTCCAGAGGCTTTGTCGGTCAACGCTGTCAAACGCTTTCTCGTAATCAATAAAGTTGACATAAAGAGACGAGTTCCATTCCTGTGACTGTTTGAGGATGATGCGCAGCGTTGCTATCTGGTCCGTGCATGACCTATCTTTTCGGAATCCTGCTTGATGGTCCCGCAGCTGAGGATCGACAGCGTCTTTCAGTCGGTATTACGGTTGGTGTCAATTCCCTGAACTGAGAATGAGAGACGAGGTGTACTTGATAACCATTATCAGTAAGTTGGGTGTATTAAATATACGCTTGTAGCTGTTTGCGTAATTAAACCCTGGTTTGTTTTTGTCATTACCTACCCGATTAGCCAACTGTATTCATCTTTGGAGTTAGATACTGTACGTATATTGATAACATAAGGGAACACAAATACAATCTGTCGCTACTGAACCTCTGATATAACATAAAATAAAGAAGAACACTGCGGGCGAGCTACGAATTTCAATCCGATTACGAAGTATCATCTCTCTTAAATAATATTGTGTTACTATTTCGAATGCACGAGCAAAACCACGAATAGCGTGAAATGATTCTAAGCTTGCGACATATTTTTCACAGGAGAGAGGTCTAAAATCCCAAGGGAGGTAACTGCAGCAAACGCTCCCATCTTTGAGATTTGACAAATGGAAACTATTGTCTGTTATCTCTCTTAAATTTCATTGTGATACTATTTCGAATGCACGAACAAAACCACGAATAGCGTGAAATGGCTGAGCTGACGACCACGTCGGCCGGCCGTGCGCGTGAATGCTCTCACCTACACATATTTTTCACAGGAGAGATGTCTAAAATCCCAAGGGAGGTAACTGCACCATACGCTCCCATCCTTGAGATTTGACAAATGGAAACGATTGTCTTGGACGACAGTGTAATTTCAAAGTGTTCCGTGTACCCCATATTCTTTGCCAGACTTGAAGCGTCTTGGTGAATTATGCACTCGTGGATATACGTATAAGAAACCTTTAAGGGCATAGTCCTTCCCGCGTAAACAAATCGACTACCAATCTCAGATCTTTAACATGAGATGAGATCATCTTTCCACTTTAACATGAGATGAGATCATCTTTCCACTTTGACATGAGATGAGGTCATCTTTCCACTTTAACATGAGATGAGATCATTTTTCCACTTTGACATGAGATGAGATCATCTTTCCACTTTGACATGAGATGAGATCATTTTTCCACTTTAACATGAGATGAGATCATTTTTCCACTTTGACATGAGATGAGATGATCTTTCCACTTTGACATGAGATGAGATCATCTTTCCACTTTGACATGAGATGAGATCATCTTTCCACTTTAACATGAGATGAGATCATCTTTCCACTTTGACATGAGATGAGATCATCTTTCCACTTTGACATGAGATGAGATCATCTTTCCACTTTGACATGAGATGAGATCATCTTTCCACTTTGACATGAGATGAGATCATCTTTCCACTTTAACATGAGATGAGATCATCTTTCCACTTTAACATGAGAGGAGATCATCTTTCCACTCTAACATGAGATGAGGTCATCTTTCCACTTTGACATGAGATGAGATCATCTTTCCACTTTAACATGAGATGAGATCATCTTTCCACTTTAACATGAGATGAGATCATTTTTCCACTTTGACATGAGATGAGATCATCTTTCCACTTTGACATGAGATGAGATCATCTTTCCACTTTAACATGAGATGAGATCATTTTTCCACTTTAACATGAGATGAGATCATTTTTCCACTTTGACATGAGATGAGATGATCTTTCCACTTTGACATGAGATGAGATCATCTTTCCACTTTGACATGAGATGAGATCATCTTTCCACTTTAACATGAGATGAGATCATCTTTCCACTTTAACATGAGATGAGATCATCTTTCCACTTTAACATGAGAGGAGATCATCTTTCCACTCTAACATGAGATGAGGTCATCTTTCCACTTTGACATGAGATGAGATCATCTTTCCACTTTGACATGAGATGAGATCATCTTTCCACTTTGACATGAGATGAGATCATCTTTCCACTTTAACATGAGATGAGATCATATTTCCACTTTGACAAAAACCAAAAATCAACAGCCTTGGTGCTCTCTGTACATCTTTTAGTTTGTTTGTTCGTGTGTGTGAGTGTGTGTGTGTGTGTGTGTGTGTGTGTGTGTGTGTGTGTGTGTGTGTGGGTGTGTGTGTGTGAGTGTGTGTGTGTGTGTGTATGTGTGTGTGAGTGTGTGTGTGTGTGTGTGTGAGTGTGTGTGCGTGTGTGTGTGTGCGTGCGTGTGAGTGTGTGTGTGTGTGTGTGTGTGTGTGTGTGTAAGTGTGTGTGTAAGTGTGTTTGATGAATTCATTCCTTAACGGACACTAGTGTCAATCTGGGGAATAATTGCGTCCAAAAACCAGTAGGATGGATTGTCTTGTCCAAGGAAAGAGCTTGTCCAGATCTAATATCGTGAGCCGACCGGTTTTCGCGGGAGGGATTGTGTGTTTAAGCTTACATTTCACCATTTCTTCTGCCAGCACCGCCCATACCCAACTATGTTCATCTGCCCCGCCCCCCTTACCCAAACCTCCCATCCTCCAAGCCCGTTTCTCTTCCCCATGATTACAGCGCAGTTATGGTCTTGTAGTTATGTGAGTGTTCGGGCACTATAATGGAAGAAACGCGTGTTCGTTTTCTCACAGTGGTTGGCAGTGTAATATCCGGCGTTAGGGGATTTCTGCTTGTTGGATATTTCTGAGAGAAGCTTTTCTTGCATGCAGGAAGCTATTAGACTTACAAGGGTATTATAGTTATTTATCAACGACCTTAAAGGGATATGGTCCATGTAGGGCCAATTTTAAGAACAATCTGGAACGGTTTTTGTCTGTTTCTTTCTTTCTTTATTTGGTGTTTAACGTCGTTTTCAACCGTTCAAGGTTATATCGCGACGGGAAAAGGGGGGGGGGGGGATGGGATAGAGCCACTTGTTAATTGTTTCTTGTTCACAAAAGCACTTATCAAAAAATTGCTCCAGGGGCTTGCAACATAGTACAAGTTTTTGTCTGTGTGTATGCAAATGACCCGAGGAAACGAACTGCGCAAGACTTTACAAAGTTTTTTTTTGTATGCGAAAACAACCTTAAACGACCTGGGTCGCTGACTTTGATACCATTCTGTCGATATTGGCATGGGTTCTACTCCCACACTCGGTGAGGGAATTATTACCCATGGTCAAATTTGTGCCGACTCTTCTTGGTGCTCGAACACTCCCGTGTGCACGCCATCGCACAATAAAGATCCCAAGTTCTCAGCAAAAGTCTCAAGGCTTGGAACGGCGTTCTACGTGCTCTGTCTGAAGAAAAACAAGCATTGTCTAGACCTCTCTATGATATCTGATAGCGGAGTACCTTCTTTGCATCATTGACGAAAGGAAGTTGTGACATTCAGACCCACAATTAATAATTTGAACGAAAGATAAGACTTCTGCTGGCGAATAGTGTAACAACAATACCAAGCTGTTCAACTGCTTGACTAGTGCTGGCGAATAGTGTAACAACAATACCAAGCTGTTCAACTGCTTGACTAGTGCTGGCGAATAGTGTAACAACAATACCAAGCTGTTCAACTGCTTGACTAGTGCTGGCGAATAGTGTAACAACAATACCAAGCTGTTCAACTGCTTGACTAGTGCTGGCGAATAGTGTAACAACAATACCAAGCTGTTCAACTGCTTGACTAGTGCTAAGATTTCAAACATGATCAATCAGTAGAAAAATTCTTGACTTTCATTGCAGAAAAATGCACAGCCAACCAGCCAGCCACACACACACACACACACACACACACACACACACACACACACACACACACACACACACACACGCACGCTCTTACTCTCTCTCTTTCTCTCTCTCTCTCTCTCTCTCTCTCTCTCTCTCTCTCTCTTTCTCTCTCTCTCTCTCTCTTTCTCTCTCTCTCTCTCTCTGGTTTTCGTTTTTGTTTGCACCAAAGTTCAGCCAATCAGAAATGCTCAAGGTACCAAAAAACTGTGAGGCTTTTACATGGGATAGGAGCGTCCTTCAACTTCAACTGACACCAAACTTTAGCAGCCTGGATAATTTATGTGCATAATGGGAAATGTTTGTCGAATTGCTTCGTGAATCCGCAAAAAGCTGCGTTTCATTGAATAAATGGCGGGGTTAAAACCTTCATACACGTAAAAACCCACTCGTAAAAAAAAAACCACGAGTGTACATTGGACTTTCAACCCATAAACGACTTGAAGAAGAAGAAGAAGAAGAAGAAGAAAAAGAAGAAAATGAAGAAAATGAAGACGTTTTGGCAAAATGTTTATACATGTTTGTTGAATTCGTGTATGTGCAGATGGTTGTTCGGTGACCTTGCGTGCCAGGTGGGAGGGTTCCTGGTCTTCATGCTGACTATGGTTTCCATGAATACCTTGACCTTCATCGGTGTCGTCAGATACATCCTCGTCTGTAAACCTAAATACCGTGAGTATCTTCTCTCTTTCTCTGTCTGTAAACCTAAATACCGTGAGTATCTCCTCTCTTTCTCTGTCTGTAAACCTAAATACCGTGAGTATCTTCTCTCTTTCTCTGTCTGTAAACCTAAATACCGTGAGTATCTCCTCTCTTTCTCTGTCTGTAAACCTAAATACCGTGAGTATCTTCTCTCTTTCTCTGTCTGTAAACCTAAATACCGTGAGTATCTTCTCTCTTTCTCTGTCTGTAAACCTAAATACCGTGAGTATCTTCTCTCTTTCTCTGTCTGTAAACCTAAATACCGTGAGTATCTTCTCTCTTTCTCTGTCCGTAAACCTAAATACCGTGAGTATCTCCTCTCTTTCTCTGTCTGTAAACCTAAATACCGTGAGTATCTCCTCTCTTTCTCTGTCTGTCACTTTCTATCTCTGTCAGTCGCTGTCTGTCTCTGTCTGGCTGGCAGGCTGGCTGGCTCTCTCTCTGTCTGTCTTTGTTTCTGTCTGTCTGCCCCCCTCTCTCTCTCTCTCTCTCTCTCTCTCTCTCTCTCTCTCTCTCTCTCTCTCTCTCTCTCTCTCTCTCTCTCTCTCTCTCTCTCTCTCTCTCTCTTCTCGTCTTTGTTTGCAAGGACAGATTGTAAGACTAGGCAATGCCTAAAATCTCCATCCTTCTGTAATAAAGTTTAATCAATCAATCAATCAATCAATCTCTCTTTGGCTTTCTGTCAATGTCTCTGTCTCTATATTTGTTTCTCTGTCCCTGTCGCTGTCCCCCCTAACAGCGATTTGAAGTGTGAAAGTTAGAGCTCAGATTTTGAAAGAGCCTTTCTTCTTGTATAAGAGCATCTTTGGACACATACCAAAAATAAACAGCCAGGCTGCTTTTTTTAGCAGCATGGGATTTTTTCTGAATTAATTTTGCAGATTGGCACAGGTGACAGTTACGAAGGTAATTCCAACAAGAATCCTGATTCTGCACAGAAAGCAGCAAGGTTCTAGATGGTTGTAAATATGCCTAATGGGATTAGATGGTTGTTATATGCCTAATGGGATTAGATGGTTGTTATATGCCTAATGGGAGTAGATGGTTGTTATATGCCTAATGGGAGTAGATGGTTGTTATATGCCTAATGGGAGTAGATGGTTGTTATATGCCTAATGGAAGTAGATGGTTGTTATATGCCTAATGGGATTAGATGGTTGTTATATGCCTAATGGGAGTAGATGGTTGTTATATGCCTAATGGAAGTAGATGGTTGTTATATGCCTAATGGGATTAGATGGTTGTTATATGCCTAATGGGATTAGATGGTTGTTATATGCCTAATGGGATTAGATGGTTGTTATATGCCTAATGGGATTAGATGGTTGTTATATGCCTAATGGGAGTAGATGGTTGTAAATATGCCTAATGGGATTAGATGGTTGTTATATGCCTAATGGGAGTAGATGGTTGTTATATGCCTAATGGGAGTAGATGGTTGTTATATGCCTAATGGGAGTAGATGGTTGTTATATGCCTAATGGGAGTAGATGGTTGTTATATGCCTAATGGGAGTAGATGGTTGTTATATGCCTAATGGGAGTAGATGGTTGTTATATGCCTAATGGGAGTAGATGGTTGTTATATGCCTAATGGGAGTAGATGGTTGTTATATGCCTAATGGGAGTAGATGGTTGTTATATGCCTAATGGGAGTAGATGGTTGTTATATGCCTAATGGGAGTAGATGGTTGTTATATGCCTAATGGGAGTAGATGGTTGTTATATGCCTAATGGGAGTAGATGTTTTTATCCCATGTAAAAGCCTGGTCACAACGATGGCAGCGTACACAATCTTCGACAAGTGGATGAAGGCGCCTTTGAAGCTTGTTCGCGTGCCATTTTGGATTTATTCCATACACAATGCGCATAGCTTCTTTCGTGCCAGTTATTGATCTTTTCTTTGTTGTCCCCAGTGTATTCTCTTTCTTTTTGTAGTCACACAAAATACTGGCTCTACAGCATTTAGTGCGCATTCATATAGACCCAACATATTCGGAGACCGCACCCACTGGGTTTCAATAATGCACGTGCCAATGAGTGAGAGAAAAAAAACACTCACAGCTTTGGACTTATTAGAGCACGAAATGCCACCGTTTCTGGAGCCTGTATAACTTCCTAAAGAAACGAATAACACCGCTAAAGTGTCTGTCTCTGTCTGGCTTTTTTATTGCTTTAAAAGGATATTGAAAATCTGGTTTTCGACACAAACAGAAATATCCCCAATGCATGTAATACCTTTCTGAGAACAAAACTACCGATCGAAACAGTTTATTGTGTGGAAAACTTGTCATTGGCGTAATCATGATTCGGTTTTTGTTGTTGGTGTTGTTTTTGTTATTTTTGTTGTAGTTGTTGTTCTTGTTGTTCTTGTTGTTGTTGTTGTTGTTGTTGTTTGGGGATATCTGCTTATGTAAGGTTTTAAAATAGTGGTTACTATATTTAATCGACATTTTCCTTAGCTACCGTCTAAAACTAAACAGAAACATTTTCAAACCCAATTAGACGTACTCCTTTCAGAAACAATCCGTCGTTTTCTGTCCAATCCGTCGTTTTCTGTCCAATCCGTCGTTTTCTGTCCAATCCGTCGTTTTCTGTCCAATCCGTCGTCCAATCCGTCGTTTTCTGTCCAATCTTCGCCATGACAAGGGTGCACACGGTCACATAAACATCTACTTCCCAGAACCTTTCCAGACTTCCTTTCAAAACCACTTATCTTCTGTAATTTGTCTGCACTTACTTTACTTTCCATGACACACTGGAGGCCAGTAGTTATCAACTGACTTCAAGCAGTCACAATTATATCATGTTTGACAACTTAACTCCCGAGTCCTGTTTGGGAACCCTTTCCTTGCTTCAATCACAACACCTTCAAGACCGCTTGAAACAGAAAAACGAGTGCTCTTCAAAACATGGTTTTACGTATAGTCATACAGACATCCCCTGCTTGAATCATCAGGCTAAAATATCTTTGTCATGCGAAAAAAATTAAGAACCCCCTGGAAAACGACTCTGCTATTTTCTGTACTTTATTCAGACCACCTGTTAAATGCAGACACAGCAAGGCCAATGTTAAGCATACTATTAATCAGGAGAAGCGGACTTCGGGAAGTCGACCTTACGAAGCTCGCTTTGCTAGACACGGCAAGGATACACGCAGCCTCTTGGGCTGGTACGGCTAGGTCCAAAACCCCTCCCAGACTTCCTTTCAAAACCACGTTCTTTCTGTTTCCTCATCACTGACTTTACTTTCCATCCATACACCACAAGGCCAGTGATAGTCAGGAGCAGCCTTGTTCCAGAACCTTTCCAGACATCCTCTATATAACGTTTTGTTCTGTCTTCGGTTGTTCCAGACCACCTGTTAAAGGCCGACACCGCCAGGCCAGTGCTAGTCATGGCATGGGTGCACGCAGTCATATGGACCGCCCTGCCTTTACTGGGCTGGAACAGCTGTGTTCCAGAACCCGTCCAGACCTCCTTTACATAACGTTTTGTTCTGTCTTTGGTTGTTCCAGACCACCTGTTAAAGGCCGACACCGCCAGACCAGTGCTAGTCATGGCATGGGTGCACGCTGTCATATGGACCGCCCTGCCTTTACTGGGCTGGAACAGCTACGTTTACGAACCCTTCATGACATCCTGCACGATAGACTGGAACTCGACCAACTTCAAAGACTCCAGCTACATCGTGTTGACAATCCTGGTGTGCTATGTCCTGCACTTGGTCGTCATCTGCTTCTGCTACTCCTGCATTCTGCACAAGTCGCGGACGCTGACGTTTGGGGCGAGGAAGAATAGCAGCCTCGTGAAACTGGAGGAGGTATTGTGGCATCACAAGGTGGAGACGGAGAGAGAAGTTACAAAGGTGAGGGAGTATTGTGTTAATGTATGAATTTATTAATGTAATTATTAAAATAATTTATATGAATTTATTTCACAAGGTGGAGACGGAGAGAGAAGTTACAAAGGTGAGGGAGTATTGTGTTAATGTATGAATTTATTAATGTAATTATTAAAATAATTTATATGAATTTATTTCACAAGGTGGAGACGGAGAGAGAAGTTACAAAGGTGAGGGAGTATTGTGTTAATGTATGAATTTATTTAATGTAATTATTAAATTAATGTATATGAATTTATTTCACAAGGTGGAGACGCAGAGAGAAGTTACAAAGGTGAGGGAGTATTGTGTTAATGTATTAATTTATGTAATGTAATTATTAAATTAATGTATATGAAAAATATTTATGTGTAGGTACGTGTTGCTATGGTTTAATTGTTTGACTTGGTACCACAGAATGGAAACCGAAAGTGAAGTCACAAGTGTGATATGGCTCTCCTGTGTACTCGTGTGTACAATATTCGCTCGCGCTCATTTGTAATTTGAGCCGTGAGCGTTGTTTCTTGGAGTGGTATGAGAGTTTGGGGAAGTCAGGAAGTTGGGACAAGGAGAGGAACAAGAGCTGTAGCTGCATGTCTGCTGGTAGACTAGAAGGAAGTAACCTGGCATCAATACCGTTAAGACGGATAGGTGAGAAGGTGTATTCTCAATTCAACCTACGTACGAGGTGTCGGGGAGCACCACCGCGCGGAGGGGTTCTGCGGGCAGCGCAGCAAAGAGAAAGAGGGACATTTTTCTCGGGCTAGTGAGGCGAGCAACACTTTGTCTCTTTTCTCAATTGTAGGTTGGCTTTCATATACATAGGCTTATATATGTGTTGTTTGTTACCCAACAAGTTGTATTAGAGTTTGGACAAGTCATGAGGTTGGAAAAACGAGGGAAGAACACGACCCTTTGTATTGAAGTAAGTCTTGGGGCATCTTTTAGTGGAGAGACAGTGGGTGGCGAACAACTGCTGGGTTGGAAAACGTCTTGTAGCATAAGGAGATGTGAATGAGGACATCTGATGTGTCTTATCAGAGTGTGTGTGTGTGTGTGTGTGTGTGTGTGTGTGTGTGTGTGTGTGTGTGTGTGTGTGTGTGTGCGCGTGTGTGTGTGTGTGTGTGTGTGTGCGTGTGTGTGTGTGTGTGTGTGTGTGCGTGTGTGTGTGTGTGCGTGTGTGTGTGCGTGTGTGTGTGTGTGTGCGTGTGTGTGTGTGTGTGCGTGTGTGTGTGTGTGTGTGCGTGCGTGTGTGTGTGTGTGTGTGTGTGTTTCCGCGTATGCTTGCGTGCGTGTGTACGAGTGTGCCGGTGTGGATGTCTGAGGGAATGCAAAAACAATGTTACGTATCAACGTACCCTAGATGATAATTGTAAAATAACAGCGATTTGTTATTCTTCCCTTCGAATTACCTTCCTCGAGAACACTATCCCTCCCTCCTCCATCATGTTTTTCATGCTTTCATTTGCACCCCCACGCCGACAAACTCTCTTGTTATCTGGTGTCAGGAAGCAGGAAGTTTTGTTGTTTTGACGCTCGCGCTGGCCTTGACTTCTTTGTTTCTAACTGAATTCACCTGCTACCCATCGACTTCAACACACACACACACACACACACACACACACACACACACACACACACACACACACACACACTCCGCCCACGCACGTACCCACGCACGCACGCACGCACACATTCAAAACGCACGCACGCTCTTCTGACCATACAAACCTAGAGACACACAATAACATGACAACCAACGTAAAAGGATGGGGAGGGGGGGGGGGGGGGGGGGGGCTGCAGAATGTAGTAAAAAGATATATTTCCCCAAAACACGTCCCAGCTTTTACATGCATTAGGTGTTTTCATATCAGCCCCAACTGGAACATGACATATCAGCCCCAACTGGAACATGACATATCAGCCCCAACTGGAACATGACATATCAGCCCCAACTGGAACATGACATATCAGCCCCAACTGGAACATGACATATCAGCCCCAACTGGAACATGACATATCAGCCCCAACTGGAACATGACATATCAGCCCCAACTGGAACATGACATATCAGCCCCAACTGGAACATGACATTAGGTTTGTTCATATCAGCCCCAACTGGAAGATGAAATCGTTTGGATAAAAGCAATGTTAAATCACATACAACAAATGGTGCAAGGGCGAACAAAGAAAGTAGAAGAAGAAATTGAAAATGACCCACTTTCATTTCAGACATAGAAATATCGTAGCCTCATAGTTATGCGTTCAAAGAATGGAAATAAAACCGAGCGAACGGATGTGTGTATAAAATGCGAATATTGCCTGGAAACAGGTGCATGTCTTTTTTGTGAGAGAGGGGCTGTGTGCAATTCGAGCAGAGAGAGAGTGAGTGAGAGGGAGCGAGAGAAAAAGAGAAAGAATGTCATGTCATATCACACCTTTTTGTTTCCCATTCTTAACTTCCTGAAATTTCCCTCATTTTGCATGAAATTGCATGCTTCTCGACCAAAAGTAATGTTGCATCATTAAATTGCGCGCGGACATGTTCACATTTTCAAATTATTGCAACAGTAAAATTTTTGCAATCATGGTTATGTGTATGTTTATACTTTCAACGGTGTAGCATGTGACCGACTGGAAAACGGCATTGAGAGAGAAGGTCGGCGATGACGGTATATTTATGATTGCCTGTGCATAATCGGCGATTTTGAATTCTTTTATGTTTATGTTCTTAGTCTGGTTGCTGATCTTTGAATTATACACGACATCCATGTAGTTTTCCCTGATCTTTGAATTGTGCACGACATCCATGTAGTTTTCCCTGATCTTTGAATTGTACACGACATCCATGTAGTTTTCCCTGATCTTTGAATTATACACGACATCCATGTAGTTTTCCCTGATCTTTGAATTGTACACGACATCCATGTAGTTTTCCCTGATCTTTGAATTGTACACGACATCCATGTAGTTTTCCCTGATCTTTGAATTGTACACATCCATGTAGTTTTCCCTGATCTTTGAATTGTACACGACATCCATGTAGTTTTCCCTGATCTTTGAATTGTACACGACATCCATGTAGTTTTCCCTGATCTTTGAATTGTACACGACATCCATGTAGTTTTCCCTGATCTTTGAATTGTACACATCCATGTAGTTTTCCCTGATCTTTGAATTGTACACGACATCCATGTAGTTTTCCCTGATCTTTGAATTGTACACGACATCCATGTAGTTTTCCCTGATCTTTGAATTGTACACGACATCCATGTAGTTTTCCCTGATCTTTGAATTGTACACGACATCCATGTAGTTTTCCCTGATCTTTGAATGATACACGACATCCATGTAGTTTTCCCTGATCTTTGAATTGTACACGACATCCATGTAGTTTTCCCTGATCTTTGAATTGTACACGACATCCATGTAGTTTTCCCTGATCTTTGAATTGTACACGACATCCATGTAGTTTTCCCTGATCTTTGAATTATACACGACATCCATGTAGTTTTCCCTGATCTTTGAATTGTACACATCCATGTAGTTTTCCCTGATCTTTGAATTGTACACATCCATGTAGTTTTCCCTGATCTTTGAATTATACACGACATCCATGTAGTTTTCCCTGATCTTTGAATTGTACACGACATCCATGTAGTTTTCCCTGATCTTTGAATTGTACACGACATCCATGTAGTTTTCCCTGATCTTTGAATTGTACACATCCATGTAGTTTTCCCTGATCTTTGAATTGTACACATCCATGTAGTTTTCCCTGATCTTTGAATTGTACACGACATCCATGTAGTTTTCCCTGATCTTTGAATTGTACACGACATCCATGTAGTTTTCCCTGATCTTTGAATTGTACACATCCATGTAGTTTTCCCTGATCTTTGAATTGTACACATCCATGTAGTTTTCCCTGATCTTTGAATTGTACACGACATCCATGTAGTTTTCCCTGATCTTTGAATTGTACACGACATCCATGTAGTTTTCCCTGATCTTTGAATTGTACACGACATCCATGTAGTTTTCCCTGATCTTTGAATTGTACACATCCATGTAGTTTTCCCTGATCTTTGAATTGTACACATCCATGTAGTTTTCCCTGATCTTTGAATTGTACACATCCATGTAGTTTTCCCTGATCTTTGAATTGTACACATCCATGTAGTTTTCCCTGATCTTTGAATTGTACACATCCATGTAGTTTTCCCTGATCTTTGAATTGTACACATCCATGTAGTTTTCCCTGATCTTTGAATTGTACACGACATCCATGTAGTTTTCCCTGATCTTTGAATTGTACACGACATCCATGTAGTTTTCCCTGATCTTTGAATTGTACACGACATCCATGTAGTTTTCCCTGATCTTTGAATTGTACACGACATCCATGTAGTTTTCCCTGATCTTTGAATGATACACGACATCCATGTAGTTTTCCCTGATCTTTGAATTGTACACGACATCCATGTAGTTTTCCCTGATCTTTGAATTATACACGACATTCATGTAGTTTTCCCTGATCTTTGAATTGTACACGACATTCATGTAGTTTTCCCTGATCTTTGAATTATACTCGACATCCATGTAGTTTTCCCTGATCTTTGAATTGTACACGACATCCATGTAGTTTTCCCTGATCTTTGAATTGTACACGACATCCATGTAGTTTTCCCTGATCTTTGAATTGTACACGACATCCATGTAGTTTTCCCTGCGTAAAGTGTGCTTGTGTTTAACTCTTGGATGTATGCATTCTCAATTTGGCTTGTGTTCTTTTCTTTGAATTAGTCACGACAATCTCTCTCCGTAAGCATCATTAGTATTACAGACCTGAGTTAATATTTCCCCGAGTAAATAAAGAGTTGTTTTTCTACTTAGGGTCATACAGCTACAACCGACAGGCATGTTCATTGTCATTTAGCTTGTTTCAGAAATACTGCTTTTTCATGAATATTTCAAATTTTACTTCCCACTGTCCTTTGCACTTTGATAACAAAAAATCTAACAACAGTATCTATAAGCTTTGAACTGCTGTACTGTCTTCAAAGTTCTGTGAGGATAAACCTGACGACCTTGCTTCCTATTCTTCCCATTTTTGAGGGCCGCCACCCCCACCCCCGTCCCTGCCACACATTGACCATTAACAGGCCTGCCTGAATGCAAATGCTTACGTTCATTGTGACCTAGTGCACTGAACTCTAATTACGTTAGAGACCAATTCAATCCAGCAGGGCTGAGTTTAGACAAAATAAAAGCCCTATGAAAAACCTGCGTTACAAAGCACTACAGTTTGCAAGAGCATACCAGTGGAAAACAGCCGTCAGACCCTACTACAGACAGTTCTCCAATTTCCACAGGTATCTCATACCCATTGATCCACTGAGCTCAAAATAGCACATCCCTTAAGGCAGACAACTCCTGCAGAGCAATTGCTCATACAAGGGTAACGACTGCGTAACCCTGGCACAAAGCAAGGATGCTCATCTCAAAGTATCGCATGAAAATGCCCATAGAATGTATGTGTACCATTTTGGCATTGGAGATATGACATCTAGGGTAAACTGGCTGAATTTGCAAATGTGGGACAGATATGAAGTGAAACACGACCCAGAGTAGATGGGCCATATCAAGAGAACAAATGAGCTGAGCTCTTACATGGCATAATATTCAGAGGTTATATCAGGGGGCACTTTATCGTCTTCAAAAATCTCTTCGTATAAAGAACACTGAAATTACGTCCTATTCTGTGTTGCGTTGCCAGCACTAAGCCCTACGATATTCACTGTCCTAGTTCCATGTATGAATTGCGCGTACTTTAGGGAAAGAAAGCTATTAGGCATGCTGGCTTATTTAGTTGTCAGACCGGAGAGATAAAGAAGTGTCCTAGAAATCTTTATCGCGAGAGAGAAAAAAAAAGGATTCGCATTATGTCACAGACCACTTCTTGAGACATCCTCCGGCCGTAGCACATAATTATTTTGACGCAACACCCGGTAATTGCGATTCTGCGCAGAGAGGGATTTTATTTCAGTCTTTGGCAGTTTCCGGGAGCCAGTGATGGGTAAATGGGTGATGTGATTTGTCACAGCTCCATTTCGGTAGATCGCTTTTGCAGTCGTATCAAAAGGAAGTACCGTAAAGTACCTTGTAAGCGCCCAGTATCGAGTAAGCGCCCACCCCCCACTTTTAGTCCAAAACCGTGCATAGGTATAGTACCTTGCAAGCGCCCACCCCCCACTTTACACCATTGAAATCAGGGGAAATACACATTCCGCACTTGATCTGCTAGTTTTGTGAATGATTTCCCTTTCTTGCAAACCCTATCACGTGTGTCTGCACTGACGCCTTGGATCTAAACGCCTGCAAGTCAATGATTACAAGATGCCGCGGATCAAATCGTACACCGTTGCATTTAAGCTGTCAGCTCTTGACTATTTGGATAATAACGCCAATGGAAACGCACACACTCACACACACACACACACACACACACACACACACACACACACACACACACACACCCACACACACAATACTCCCCCTCCTCTCTCTCTCTCTCTCTCTCTCTCTCTCTCTCTCTCTCTCTCTCTCTCTCTCTCTCTCTCTCTTTCTGCCGAAAACAGTCTTTGGCCAAGTAAAATAGACTGCTGCCCATATCCAGAAGACGTACCCCTTGTTCAAGGGAAACAGAGACACAGTGCGGCCGACAGCGGCACCTCTGCAGACAAGAAAAGGATGTGACGACATTTGTCTCCCCAAGCTCTTCTAATGACAATACGAACAAGAAAAAAAATGGAAGATGAAAAATGAAAGAAGATATGATTACGAAGTGATCAAAGATCACATTTCTTACTGAAAACTGCTCGTGCATAGGGTGTAGTACCTAGTAAGCGCCCACCCCCTACTTTGGGTCGGGATTGGTGCACAGGGGGGGTGGGCGCTTACAAGGTACTTTACGGTACATACTAATTTAAGTTTGCTTATAAGCATGCAAGTAATTGCTGTCTGCTATAGGTGATGTCGGCTGTAAGTTCAGCTTTTTGTGGTCCATTGTTACGGTATGATAGATCTCAATCTTTCGGGCAGCCATACGCCGTTTTCGGGGGATGCATGCTTGGTATTTTCGTGTTTATATAATCCACCAAACTGTGACGTGAATTACATGATACTTTCCGTTAGCACTTGGTATTGTTCTGCGTGGACACACGAAGGAGGATAAGGCACTAGTTAATTAAGTCTGCACTTGGGAGATCGGAAAAATCTCGATCCTTAAACCCAACAGGCGCGGCCGGGGTTCGAAACCACGACCTTCTGCTTGGGAGGCCGGTGTAACACGAAATTTTTACTCCACGAAAAATTTACTCCGGAGTAAATATTTCGTACGAAATTCTTACTCCGAGTACACTTTTTGTACGAGAAAAGAACTCCCCACGGCACGAAAAAATTACTCCCTCCACGAAATTTGTACTCTTTATTTGTTTTACTTCCAGTAAAAATCTCGTACGCAAAAATGGGATGCGGGCGAAGGGATAATGCCAATAAGTGATCTCGCGCACACGAATGTCGCGCTACCCTCCTTCCACCCCTTCCACCACCAAGACTAACAGGGGACAAGGGAGTAAAAATTTCGTACACCTGGCATGGGAAGTTAAATTGCTCGTGTTGGGGTGAAGTAATTTATTCGTTATTTATTCGCCAGGGGAGTAACATTTTTGAACGAAATGTTTACTCGGAACTCACCTGTCTTGGGGAGTAATTTTCTCGTGCAATGGGGGAGTGCTTTTTTCGTAAAGGGAGTAAGTTTTTCGTACGAAATGTTTACTCCGGAGTAAAAATCTCGTGGGAGTCATTTTCTCGTGTTACACCGGCGTCTGATCTACGGCGCTGGGCCAAATCAGTGGAATATGTGTATTCGTGTGGGGATCGTACCCGGTCCGCCAGCGTAAAGGGCACGCGCTCTGAGCACTATGCCACTTTATTTCTCAATCCGTCAAAGCAAGCACATTGCGAAATAGTTTTGGGATGGAAGTGCAAGACATTTGAGAGAGAGAGGGGGTGGGTGAGGGTAGATGTATAGAGAGAGGGGGTGGGTGAGGGTAGATGTATCAATCAGGATGGGAAACAAGAAGGCCAACAGCGGGATTTCAGAAAATGTGATAGACAGGCCACAGTCTTGAAGGGAAGCGAATTGTATTGTACCCCACTTAGTGCTCGGCGTGACTTGATTTCCACCAATGTACTGTGGTATCTCGCTGAGATTGCTATTTGTACTCAGTTACAGCGTGTTCGTGATGTGAGCGCTGTAGACTTTTTTTGATGTTTTATGCTATACTGCTAGCTCTCAGAAATGGGTTATGCACAGCGGACTCATATTTCTTTGTGTGTGTTTGTGTGTGTGTGTGTGTGTGTGTGTGTGTGTGTGTGTGTGTGTGTGTGTGTGTGTGTGTGAGGGGGAGGTATTTGTTATGCATATGATTTTCTGTGATGTCGTAGTAAATTCCAACGGGGTAGCTTCTGTTTTGACGAAAAGGGCTCATACGGCGAGAAATTTGCAAAAGTGCACGTGCACATCGGGGTGCCGTTTTTACACATTAACAATTGTATCGATTGAACACTGAATTTCTCCTCTTTTAGCCGTGTGATGTCAGAGGCCGACTCAAACACGTTTTGAAGCAGCTGGCCGAAACTTACAAAAGAGGGGATGTTTGTATCCGTTCAATCGTAACAAACAAACAAAAAGAATAATTCCAACAAAAATTGATCGAAACATAAAAGATATTTATATTATTGACCAAAATATGACATTTGACACAGATCTCGTATAACATTGCAATCTCGTAGAGAAACAGCTTTCGGGATATTCATACAATATCATACTTTGGTGGAACATACAAATAATGAATAATATATTGAAGTTTGAAGTAGAATTGAAAAGGTTGCACTTTCTCTTGCCGCGGAGTACATGTACACTTCAAGAAAAGAAGAAGTGGAGAAAAAAGAAACAAAGAAACAACGACAACAGGAAGTAGGGAGATAATGGCTCAGAAACAAGACCAAACAACAATTCTCTTTCTCTGGGTTATTTTTTGTTTCTTTCTTTAGATAACTTCGGGGAACTTTTATTTTGAATTACATACTCGGTTTTTTTTCCTCTTTTTTTCCCCCGTGAAATTGTGCAGTTATAGGATTGTTTAATTCCTTTTGCAAAGTTCGAAGAGACATATATCTGACATTGAAAAGAGTGAAATGCAGGGCGTCCAAAAGAATAAAAAAAAATTTTCCTCTTTTGTTTTTTGTTGTTTTGCTGGGGGATATGTTTTACTTGCAGTGTTGTGTGTGTGTGTGTGTGTTTGTGTGTGGAGGGGGTTGATAGCACCGTTATTATGTGTCTATTGCTTTCTCACTCTCTGTCTCTGTCTGTATGTCTGTCTGTCTGTCTGTCTGGCTGTCTGTCTCTCTCTCTTTCCTTCTTCTTTGTCTTCTTCTTCTTCTTCTTCTTCTTCTTCTTCTTCTTCTTCTTCTTCTTCTTCTTCTTCCACAGAAAATGCAACAGTATACAGAGATCTCATTTTGCGTTTGCATTCGACATAACGCCGAAACGACTTCAAAATCGGCATAAACAGTCCCCGCATTTTGGCAGATCTGCGGAACATTTTTCATGCTGATTAAAAGAGAACCTCAAAGACTGCCTAAACGTCAGAACATTGACGAAACTTATATGTCCATTTCAGCAAATTGGCTGGGGAAAAAATCAAATCCTCTCAACATCCCTGTCTGTATTTTTAGGTCTTCTGATCATGTTGAAACGAAGGTACATATGT
This sequence comes from Littorina saxatilis, assembly GCF_037325665.1. Classification (NCBI taxonomy): domain Eukaryota; kingdom Metazoa; phylum Mollusca; class Gastropoda; order Littorinimorpha; family Littorinidae; genus Littorina; species Littorina saxatilis. Next base: position 1,930,826 of record NC_090247.1, on the reverse strand, counting down.
CCTACGGACAGCAACGCTGCAATGCCAGTGACATGTTTTCTGTCAAAAAGAATCTCGTTTGTTTGACAAAGATTACCGCTGTGAAATGTATCCAATTTAAAAGGACGGTCTACTTTTGGCAGAGCTCCATTCCGTGATGAATATTCACAGAACACGATCAGCCGTGGAAGCCAAGAACGTCCCGCCAATTGGCCAGGCTGCCTACGTGCCTATTTCTGTGAGTTTTGCGCCAAAAATCGAATAGTGTCTGCCCTTTTCTGTCTTCATCGGGCGCAGCATTTCTGCACAAATTGACGGTCCATGTTTGCCAAACTGTTCTTCTACTTCTTGTACTTCCTCTTCTTCCCCTTGTAATGTTGTTACTCGCAAATGTCAGGACTCCCTCACAGCTGCTACAGAACAGAGATTAATACCGCACTGTTACTACATTATCTCAATCTTTCTCTCTCTCTCTCTCTCTCTCTCTCTCTCTCTCTCTCTCTCTCTCTCTCTCTCTCTCTCTCTCTCTCTCTCTTCTTTCCGCAGTAACCACTCATGTTCTACTGCGCTCTCGCTTTTGACAGACAAATGTCTGTCAGCCATAAATTCCTCCCAGCTCTCTGGGGTCGTATACTTAGATTTTTCTAAGGCCTTTGACCTCGTTGATCATAAAATTCTCCTCAACAAATTATCACTATATCTCAATGGATCTGACTCTCTGTCTTTCTTTCAGTCTTTCCTTGAAAACCGATCGCAACAAGTCTATGTACATGGTGCGTACTCAAGAGAGGAGTCCGTGTTATATGGAGTACCCCAGGGCTCTGTCTTAGGTCCTATTCTTTTCTGTATTTACGTTAATGACCTTCCACTTCACTTCTCTGACAACTCAGTAGAATGCCACATGCTCGCTGATGACACAACACTACGGACACAAAATAGACGTCTTGAAAATATTCAACAATCTCTTCAGCACACCCTTAGAGACATCTCACAATGGTGCTCTGAAAACAACATGGTCCTAAACCCTCTGAAATCTAAATCAATGGTAATTACAACGCGCCAGAAGCATCAGTTGTCCCCCCTCTCACTAGATCTCACCATCAACGGAAACTCAATAGAAAAGGTTAGCGAACACAAACTGCTAGGCGTGATTATCGATGATAAGCTTAGGTGGCATTCCCACATTGAACATCTGTGTAAACGCGTTTCAAGAAATTTGTTCCTACTTTCAAAACTTCAGTCAGTCATAACTTTAGACGCCCGAAAAATGTTCTACAACGCCCACATCAAACCTCACATTGATTATGCCTCTGTCATCTGGGATGGCTGTAGTGATGCATTATTCAAAACTATAAATTCTCGTCATCGTAGGTCAGCTAAACTCATTCTGCCTGACCCATCACTAACTACTGACGCAAAACTGACAGCCCTCAATATACCTCAACTTAAACAACAGCTTTTATTTAATAAATCAGTTTTCATGCACAAGATCCTACATGACCAAGCACCCGAATATCTAACTCACTTGTTTCAATAAACACCTTCTCGGTATTCCACTTTCAAGCATAATCTGGCCTGCCCGAAGCCACGCATTGACATATTTAAAACTAGTCTTTCATACTCGGGAGCTTATGTCTGGAACTCCCTACCTACATGCTTAAAATCGACCAGTAACCTTAAAACATTCAAAACACATCTGCAAAAATACATTCAAACATCACTTTAATGTAATGTGCCTGGTTGCTCAAACGTATGTGTGCCTTTTATCCTTCTGAAAATGTGCATGTATGTGTCTTGCGTCAACTTGGTGTGATAAGAATACATTCTCGTGTATTACTCCTTCTAGTATCTAAGATAGTATTACTGCATTTTATATTGGCATGGTGATTCCTTCATAATCTAAGATGGTATATATTAGGTCATGAACGTTTTTTTATTTTTTTTATTTTATTTTTTTATTTATTTTTTACTTTGCTACCTGATCCTTTATTTGGTTAGTGTGTCGTGTTATGTTGGCTTGCCTTATAAGTTAGTTGATCTTCTGTGTGTGTGTGCGTGTGCGTGTGCGTGTATATATATGTGTGTGTGTGTGTTCTGATAATGTATGGTTGTATATCTGTATATCACATGTCGATAAAAAATGATCTTATTCTTATATTACTATTATTGCGTGTGTCTGCGTTTCATCATAAAAAGTTTGTTCCTATGTATTCCCATTTCGATTATAACCATTTTGCTTAGATCAGGACTAGCTGTAAGAAAGGTCCTACGGACCTAATGCTATCTTTCCTGTAATAAAGTTCAATGTTTCAATGTTTCAATGTTTCAATGTTTCTCTCTCTCTCTCTCTCTCTCTCTCTCTCTCTCTCTCTCTCTCTCTCTCTCTCTCTCTCTCTCTCTCTCTCTCTCTCTCTCTCTCTCTCTCTCTCTCTCTCTCTCTCTCTCTCTGAAATCACTGTGCGTCATCAAACTTGTATTTTTTCATTTTATTTCACAGCATTGGCTACTAAGGTCTTTAATCTTAGATTCTGTGAAGACTTTGATACGCATGGTTTCTTCAAAGATTGCTCGTAAAGATAGATAGCGCCATTGTTTACCGCAAAAAGTGTTCGATCTTAAATGATCAGGTGGAAACAAATATCAAAATAATACATGCATGGGAGACACAAGTTGATGTCTCTGTAATGTCATGCGCCCTATCGTTTCTGTTGCGCGCAGATAAACACACATATTAGAGTCCATACTTGCACACACAATCAGCCAATGTCATCCCAAATCAAAGTCACAGGGGACTCTTGCAAGCATTTTATATTTCGCTCTTTGGTATTTAGCTTGCATCGACGAGGAGCGTACCTGTTCGGAGTTTCTCACACACACACGAGCACGTGGTAAAACAGACACACACAGACACACACACAAGCACACACACAAGCACACACACACACACACACACACACACACACACACACACACACACACACACACGCATACTCATACTCATACACACATACACATACGTACTATTTTCTTAGTCTAGAAAATCTCTTCAAATTATATTTCTGATCAATCTCCGAACTCAAATCAACCTTGAAATTAGTTTTCTTCGTGAAAAAATCTCTCTGTCTTTCTCTGTCTCTCTCTGTCTCTCTGTCTGTCTGTCTGTCTGTCTGTCTCTCTCTCTCTCTCTCTCTCTCTCTCTCTCTCTCTCTCTCTCTCTGTCTCTCTCTCTCTGTCTCTGTCTCTCTTTCTATCTCTCTCTCTCTCTCTCTCTCTCTCTCTCTCTCTCTCTCTCTCTCTCTCTCTCTCCTTCAGAACTGCTTCCTTTGGAACTGCTCCCGACCATGAATATCTTGTAAATTAAAGTTAAGTTCAGTTTAGTTCAGTTGAGTTCTGTCTCTGTTTTATTGCACACCTCCTGGCCACAGTATACGTGTGATTGTCCTTTGAAGGAAGATTACAGCTATGATCAAAGACGCCGCAAATGCAATAATATCCAACCCTCAAACTGTTTGCTTCAGATGGTGTTTGTGCGAACGTGCGCAGTATGAGTGTGACATTTGCCTGATAACTCAAAAGTTCAGCGGCCTCGGGGATGGCCTGTCCGTCAACATGGATGGCACTCGTATTGTGTGTTTTCACCCGAAGAAAGAAACCTTGACAAAAAATAGAAGTACATTGTACATATTAATTTCCAGATTGCATTTTCTGTACAAGGGTCTATCTGTGAAAATGTTATACATGCATGCTCTTATATGCAATATTATAGCAGGGATTACTGTTACCAACTGGTTTACAAATCTCATAATATCGAACATAAAATCGGCATAATAAGTAAAATCTCACAATGGCAGAATCATATTGGCATATAAGCCGGTTTATGTTTCATTTGACTAATTTATTTTTGCCAAACATAACTTAATCACTTTGTTTTAGACTGGGGTTGACCATGCAGCTACTATATCAACATGACCTGTGTCAGTGTAAAAGACAAAATTCCTACTTGTAAAGAAAATGCCTGGCGCAATCTCTTCCTAAATAGCATCCAATATGCGACAGAGAAATAGCAGACTCCAAGTGAAAACAACAATTTACGTCTAAAGTGCACCAGAGAGTACTTAGCCAGATATCTGCCTTGCAGCAAAAGACAGAAATGGATCGAGCCTAGTTGCTGGCCACAAGGATTTGATCTTCACTGACCACTCCGGTAGTAGCCCACTGACCGTGTGCACCGTTATAATGACCACTCCTTTGCATTGCCGGACACCCGAGTCTGCGGAGGACCTCGCCCATCATGAGACAGATAATTGGCGTTACACTTACAGGCTAAATTGGCAATTAACACTTGCCCAGCCAACCACTCACAGAAAAATCATCGATCGGTGGAATGATTGCTCCACCAAGTTAATCTTATCGGATTTATAAGCAACTTATTAAGCCCTTCTTGATCTTTTGGGGTTGGGGGGGGGGGGGGGGGCGAAGAGGTGGGTAATGCTGCTGCTTTAGATTTAAGTACGTCGATGATGACATGTCAGCCATCTATACCTTTCCTTTTTTACATTTAGTCAAGTTTTGACTAAATGTTTTAACGTAGAGGGGGAATCGAGACGAGGGTCGTGGTGTATGTGTGTGAGTGTGTGTGTGTGTCTGTGTGTGTGTGTGTGTGTGTGTGTGTGTGTGTGTGTAGAACGATTCAGACTAAACTACTGGACCGATCTTTATGAAATTTGACATGAGAGTTCCTGGGTATGAAATCCCCGAACGTTTTTTTCATTTTTTTGATAAATGTCTTTGATGACGTCATATCCGGCTTTTCGTGAAAGTTGAGGCGGCACTGTCACGCCCTCATTTTTCAACCAAATTGGTTGAAATTTTGGTCAAGTAATCTTCGACGAAGCCCGGACTTCGGTATTGCATTTCAGCTTGGTGGCTTAAAAATTAATTAATGACTTTGGTCATTAAAAATCGGAAAATTGTAAAAAAAAATAAAAATTTATAAAACGATCCAAATTTACGTTTATCTTATTCTCCATCATTTGCTGATTCCAAAAACATATAAATATGTTATATTCGGATTAAAAACAAGCTCTGAAAATTAAATATATAAAAATTATTATCAAAATTAAATTGTCCAAATCAATTTAAAAACACTTTCATCTTATTCCTTGTCGGTTCCTGATTCCAAAAACATATACATATGATATGTTTAGATTAAAAACACGCTCAGAAAGTTAAAACAAAGAGAGGTACAGAAAAGCGTGCTATCCTTCTTAGCGCAACTACTACCCCGCTCTTCTTGTCAATTTCACTGCCTTTGCCATGAGCGGTGGACTGACGATGCTACGAGTATACGGTCTTGCTGAAAAATGGCATTGCGTTCAGTTTCATTCTGTGAGTTCGACAGCTACTTGACTAAATATTGTATTTTCGCCTTACGCGACTTGTTCTATCTTTATTTTAAATGTTTGCTGTTGAAACTTTCCCGTTTCTGTGCCGCCGCCTGTGCGTGCAGATTTCAGGCCAGTTTCCCTGTACCGAGGATTTAAGCACTCTTGGTCTTCCTTCAGGATATGGACAAGAAAATATTTAAAACCCATTTTTTCTTGTTTTTAGAGATACGAGGTCGCTGTTTCTTCGTCTTTGTATTCGTATAGTTCTCATTCGCAGCATCCGATTTTTGAGTTCTATTTTGAGCCTGTGCTGTGCGCAAAGTTTTCTCTTGTATTTTCTTTGCAACATTATGTCTTTGACCATAAACTTTACCTTAATCCTCATCTTGACCTGAATACTTTTCATTTTCCTGCTCATCTCCATTACGCTTCTTTCTTGTTGCATGGTGCTCCATTTTCAAAATGAAATTGATATTTTGTTGACGAGTTTGTTGATTCGATCGACCGCGATATCTTTTCGGAAAAAATAGCTAAGGGAAACCATTGCTTTTTAGTATAATTAGACAGCTGCTCACCAAAAGTAAACTAGACAACAATGAACTATTGGAGCGCACATGTTGTATTGCCAAAGGCTTTGAAATCTAGACTAGTTCCATTAAGGAGCCATTCTAGGCTACTTCCTTTTTGTCGTTCTTTTGCTTTCTATCTCAAATGCATCAGATCAGAGAGTAAATAACCAGACATCTGCCCTGTAGCAAAAGACGGCATGCGTGTGTGTGTATTTTGTGTGTGCGCTGAAAGAACCATCATTTTGTGAAAAGCGTCTCAACTCCATCAGGTTGTCTGTTGACCTATCTGTTGCCATACCTGCCTTCCTTACATACTCTACACACTTTGTTTTGATGATGTTTCGCTGATTAAATTAAGTTGTACAAAAGTACTAGCCCTACCTGTCTCAACATAAATTTGTTGGATATATTTTATTTTCCGTTCGACTACTTTCGTATTTTTATTTTCTTCAAATGTTTTAACATAGAGGGGGAATCGAGACGAGGGTCGTGGTGTATGTGTGTGTGTGTGTGTGTGTGTGTGTGTGTGTGTGTGTGTGTGTGTGTGTGTGTGTGTGTGTGTGTGTGTGTGTGTGTGTGTGTGTGTGTGTCTGTGCGTGTGTGTGTGTAGAGCGATTCAGACTAAACTACTGGACCGATCTTTTTTAAATTTTACATGAGAGTTCCTGGGTCTGAAATCCCCAGACATTTTTTTCATTTTTTCCATAAATGTCTTTTATGACGTCATATCCGGCTTTTTGTAAAAGTTGAGGCGGCACTGTCACACCTTCATTTTTCAATCAAATTGATTGACATTTTGGCCAAGCAATCTTCGACAAAGGCCGGACTTCGGTATTGCATTTCAGCATGGAGGCTTAAAAATCAATTAATGACTTTCGTCATTAAAAATCTGAAAATTGTAATTACAATTATTGTTTTACAAAACGATCCAAAATTACTTTTATTTTATTCTTCATCGTGTTCTGATTCCAAAAACATATAAATATGTTATATTCGGATTAAAAACAAGCTCTGAAAATTAAAAATATAAAAATTATGATTAAAAATTAATTTTCGAAATCGTTTTAAAATCAATTTCATCTTATTTCTTGTCGGTTCCTGATTCCAAAAACATATAGATATGATA